>NC_042993.1:1977015-2134815 GCF_901001165.1 Salmo trutta | reverse complement strand
CTGCAGTGTTTGTGCCCCGCCCTGCGGAGCCTGCTCTCCGACGGCCTCAAGCCCCACCAGAGTGATTTGATCTCGGGCAGGAGGCCAAACTCAGCCTGGGGACTGGTCCAGGCCTCCACCAGGCCAGGTAGGAACTCTGGAGCGCAGTACAGAGGTGGGTTACAAGAGAGCATAGACAGCATAGGAGGGCTGTGGTTGTTATACCCCCTGCCTTTCCATATATTTATATATCTCTCTCTATATCCATCTCTCTCTATTTCTCCTTCTCAGACATGATGGAAGTACATAGCCAATCTCTCAATATCTCTCTTCCTCTTTCCAATGTGTGTATCTCTCACCCTCCCAGACATCATGTGGGTTCATAGTACTTTCAGTCTCTCTCTCCTCCTCTCCTCTCTCGCTCTAGTCTGGTGCTCATTATTCTGCAGTGTTGAGTCATCCTTCTCTCTGATTATCACTCTCTCCCCTCCTCTATTCCTTCTCTCTGATTATCACTCTCTCCCCTCCTCTATTCCTTCTCTCTGATTATCACTTCTCACACCCTATCCTTCTCTCTGATTATCACTTCTCCCCTCCTCTACTTCTATCTGATATCATCTCTCCCCTCCTCTCTCTGATTATCACTCTCTCCCCTCCTCTATTCCTTCTCTCTGATTATCACTCTCTCCCCTCCTCTATTCCTTCTCTCTGATTATCACTCTCTCCCCTCCTCTATTCCTTCTCTCTGATTATCACTCTCTCCCCTCCTCTATTCCTTCTCTCTGATTATCACTCTCTCCCCTCCTCTATTCCTTCTCTCTGATTATCACTCTCTCCCTCCTCTATTCCTTCTCTCTGATTATCACTCTCTCCCCTCTATTCCTTCTCTCTGATTATCACTCTCTCCCCTCCTCTATTCCCTCTCTCTGATTATCACTCTCTCCCCTCCTCTATTCCCTCTCTCTGATTATCACTCTCTCCCCTCCTCTATTCCTTCTCTCTGATTATCACTCTCTCCCCTCCTCTATTCCTTCTCTCTGATTATCACTCTCTCCCCTCCTCTATTCCCTCTCTCTGATTATCACTCTCTCCCCTCCTCTATTCCCTCTCTCTGATTATCACTCTCTCCCCTCCTCTATTCCTTCTCTCTGATTATCACTCTCTCCCCTCCTCTATTCCCTCTTATTCTCTCCTTCCCACTACTCTGCTGATCAGGGTTATTCCATTGACTCAGTACTTGTTCATTTCAATTTCAGTCAATTCAGGTCAAAGGTAACATAACATGTTGATTAGATATTGATTTGTTTCTCTGTGCCAAAGCTTAACCAAAGTCTTTCTTTCTCTCGTCTCTGCTCCTTCTCCCTCCAGGGCCCAGCACTCAGTCCCTGTACAGCCTCCAGGCTAGAATAGGAGAGCTGCCCCAGCTCAGGCAGAACAAACACAGGTTCAACGCCTTCCTCCTCGGCCTCCTCAAGTAAGACCTGGCTCTTCTCTCCTAGGGTTTTTCTGAAGTAAGATCTGGCTCTTCTCTCCTAGGGTTTTTCTGAAGTAAGACCTGGCTCTTCTCTCCTAGGGTTTTTCTGAAGTAAGATCTGGCTCTTCTCTCCTAGGGTTTTTCTGAAGTAAGACCTGGCTCTTCTCTCCTAGGGTTTTTCTGAAGTAAGACCTGGCTCTTCTCTCCTAGGGTTTTTCTGAAGTAAGATCTGGCTCTTCTCTCCTAGGGTTTTTCTGAAGTAAGATCTGGCTCTTCTCTCCTAGGGTTTTTCTGAAGTAAGACCTGGCTCTTCTCTCCTAGGGTTTTTCTGAAGTAAGATCTGGCTCTTCTCTCCTAGGGTTTTTCTGAAGTAAGATCTGGCTCTTCTCTCCTAGGGTTTTTCTGAAGTAAGATCTGGCTCTTCTCTCCTAGGGTTTTTCTGAAGTAAGATCTGGCTCTTCTCTCCTAGGGTTTTTCTGAAGTAAGATCTGGCTCTTCTCTCCTAGGGTTTTTCTGAAGTAAGATCTGGCTCTTCTCTCCTAGGGTTTTTCTGAAGTAAGATCTGGCTCTTCTCTCCTAGGGTTTTTCTGAAGTAAGATCTGGCTCTTCTCTCCTAGGGTTTTTCTGTTTGACTTTTTCAATTCCAATTCTCACCTGCTTCTTGTCTCTCGTTCAGCATCAAGCTTATGGATTTCTGGCTGTCCCATCTCCAGTCATGCAGTGGTAAGTCTCTGAAGCCTAAAGTTCATATCCGCAATCTATCTGTTTGAATATTAATATGTTATAACATTATTTCTCTCCTCCCTTCACCCCACCCCCTCTCTCTCCCCCTCCGTCTCTTTCTCTCTCTCTCCTTCGCCTCCCTCTCTCTCTGTCAGATGTGTTGGTGACGTTCTACCGGCCCTCCTCCTTCATGCGTTTGTCATTGACTTCCTGCCAGCCTCTGTTTGAGGAGCTCCTCCTCCTGCTGCAGCCCCTCAGTCTCCTGACCCTTAACCTCGACCTGCTCTTCCAGCACCACCACCTGGAGCCAGCCAATCACAGCCCAGAGATCCCCAGCCCACCCAATCAGGACCTGGGATTCAGGCTCTCGCCCCGGGGGTCCGCTTCCCAAGGCAGGGGCAGCAGCTATCTCGAGAGCCTATCAGAGCTGGACTTTGGGAGAGCAGAACCCGAGGCGACCAATCGTAATGCGAGCTCGTCGTCCCTGGCCAACTCAGGGGTGGGAGGGTTGGTGGAGTCACTGAAGCCAGAGAGTCTCGGTGTGGGACCTGCGAAGGTCTCTGGGGGTCTTGCGGAGACAAGTCCTCAGCTGATGTGGGTTCAGGAGAAAGAAATGATGGAGCTAGCACCTCCTAATGTTGAGGAGGCCAGTCTCTCCCAACAGGCAGGACAGGTGAGCACAGTTCAATGTGTGTGTATTTGTGTGTGTGTGTTTGTTTGAATGCATGGGTGGGTGGGTGTCCGTACCACACAGCACTTTTCTGAGCTGTTATTCTCTCCCTAGGTGATCCAGCAGGGATGGGGGGCTGTGGTACGCTGGGGGGGCAAGCTGGGCCAGAACCTGGCTGAACTGAACCTGTCTGCAGTACAGAACCAGGAGGGGACATCCAGAGACCCCCCAGAGCCCCAGGCCAGTACCCAGGCCAGGAGTGACCCTCCTCAGGTCGATGGAGCATTGGCGGTCCCCTGGGGTTTGGGACGGCTGTTTGGAGCCTCCAATAACCCCACGATACCCACACTTCCAACCAGGTGCGCTGGTGTGTGTGTACGTGTTTGTGTGATAGAGTTTTCTGATACTAGACAGTTGAAGTATCTTACTCTTATCACTGATGTATCTCTCTCCCTCCCCAGACGTCCATCTCAGTGGTTGTCTCCAGGGGTGTCTGTTCTGACCCGGATGGTGAGCAGCAGTTCCAGTGCTAACCAGAGGAGGGTGCTGGAGCCCCAGCAGGTAGAAGAGGTGGTAGAGAGAGAGATGGAGGAGACATGGGACAACCCAAGACCCCTCAGGTATTGGAAATATGTGGAAATATACTGCTCAAAAAAATAAAGGGAACACTAAAATAACACATCCTAGATCTGAATGAATGAAATAATCTTATTAAATACTTTTTTCTTTACATAGTTGAATGTGCTGACAACAAAATCACACAAAAATAATCAATGGAAATCCAATTTATCAACCCATGGAGGTCTGGATTTGGAGTCACACTCAAAATTAAAGTGGAAAACCACACTACAGGCTGATCCAACTCTGATGTAATGTCCTTAAAACAAGTCAAAATGAGGCTCAGTAGTGTGTGTGGCCTCCACGTGCCTGTATGACCTCCCTACAACGCCTGGGCATGCTCCTGATGAGGTGGCGGATGGTCTCCTGAGGGATCTCCTCCCAGACCTGGACTAAAGCATCCGGCAACTCCTGGACAGTCTGTGGTGCAACATGGCGTTGGTGGATGGAGCGAGACATGATGTCCCAGATGTGCTCAATTGGATTCAGGTCTGGGGAACGGGCAGGCCAGTCCATAGCATCAATGCCTTCCTCTTGCAGGAACTGCTGACACACTCCAGCCACATGAGGTCTAGCATTGTCTTGCATTAGGAGGAACCCAGGGCCAACCGCACCAGCATATGGTCTCACAAGGGGTCTGAGGATCTCATCTCGGTACCTAATGGCAGTCAGGCTACCTCTGGCGAGCACATGGAGGGCTGTGCGGCCCCCCAAAGAAATGCCACCCCACACCATGACTGACCCACCGCCAAACCGGTCATGCTGGAGGATGTTGCAGGCAGCAGAACGTTCTCCACGGCGTCTCCAGACTCTGTCACGTCTGTCACGTGCTCAGTGTGAACCTGCTTTCATCTGTGAAGAGCACAGGGCGCCAGTGGCGAATTTGCCAATCTTGGTGTTCTCTGGCAAATGCCAAACGTCCTGCACGGTGTTGGGCTGTAAGCACAACCCCCACCTGTGGACGTTGGGCCCTCATACCACCCTCATGGAGTCTGTTTCTGACCATTTCAGCAGATACATGCACATTTGTGGCCTGCTGGAGGTCATTTTGCAGGGCTCTGGCAGTGCTTCTCCTGCTCCTCCTTGCACAAAGGCGGAGGTAGTGGTCCTGCTGCTGGGTTGTTGCCCTCCTACGGCTTCCTCCACGTCTCCTGATGTACTGGCCTGTCTCCTGGTAGCGCCTCCATGCTCTGGACACTACGCTGACAGACACAGCAAACCTTCTTGCCACAGCTCGCATTGATGTGCCATCCTGGATGAGCTGCACTACCTGAGCCACTTGTGTGGGTTGTAGACTCCGTCTCATGGTACCACTAGAGTGAAAGCACCGCCAGCATTCAAAAGTGACCAAAACATCAGCCAGGAAGCATAGGAACTGAGAAGTGGTCTGTTGTCACCACCTGCAGAACCACTCCTTTATTGGGGGTGTCTTGCTAATTGCCTATAATTTCCACCTGTTGTCTATTCCATTTGCACAACAGCATGTGAAATGTATTGTCAATCAGTGTTGCTTCCTAAGTGGACAGTTTGATTTCACAGAAGTGTGATTGACTTGGAGTTACATTGTGTTGTTTAAGTGTTCCCTTTATTTTTTTGAGCAGTGTATATCTAGATTACATGTTTAGTTTGTTCAGTTCAGACATCAGTTCAGTAGTCATGACTGTCTATGACGGTGTTACGTCATTCTTATGACACTTTTTTACAGCAGTATCACTTATTTTTCTCTCTTTCTCAGGTCAGTCAGAACACTATGCGACCACTCTGGCACAGGGGCGGAGCTAAGCTTCCGGAAAGGGGAGGAGTTAGTGGTTTTAGGGGGTGTCGATCACGACTGGATTCGCTGTCGTCAGGGAGACCGAGAGGGGCTCGTACCCATTGGCTACGCCTCACTGATCCTGTGATTTCAGACACCGTATCAGAGTTTTGATTGTTTGAATATATATGGGGGAGGGAAAATGAAGTCATAAAGCTATAATGTATTTAGGCAACCATAGAGAGGCTGTGGCGAAGTCCCAATGCTCTCAGAGAAATAGTTCAACCCCGAATCTAAGTTCGAGTCACGTTTTTATATCTCTAAAGTAGTCCAAAGTCGTATGTCAGGGTTCCCCAACTGGCGGCCCATGATTTTATTTGGCCCCCAAGTTTTCTGAGCAAAGGGTTAGAATTACTTGTTGGACATAAAAGACTAAAATCAGCAGTAAATGTTGTAAATCTGTTCCAAAGTATTCCCACACATAGAGAGAGATGTGATTGTTTACAAATCTAAGCAAGGTTTGAAATGATTACATTTTTGTCAAATGTTATATCTGTTTGGGCTTCTTGCGGTCAATTTGCAGTTTACAAATTATTTGTGATTATGTTCCAGCCCCCTGACCATCCGTAGCTGAATCTAGTTGATGATCTCTGGTCTAAGTGATTTAGTTCAGTCCGTACTCCGCACCATCTGTTGTGTAGATCCCACTAGAAATCTGCAAAACTCAATCCCTAAAGAACTGTACCATCGAATGCCATCTAATTAGGGGGATTTAATGAAGATTTAATTTAGCTCACCAGATGGTGTGGAATATGGACCCAGCACGACTTCAGACCACTTTTGAAGTGTGAAAACTTCAGACAAACACTTATCTTGGTGTGGACTATGCCTTTAAATGTCCTCCATTCATCATCTCCTCTCTTTGGTGACCACTGATCTGAGAAGGACTGGATAAAGCTTTGTAGAATTCTATTCATAGGTTGCACCTCCGTCACGTCATGCCATTGTTATGAACTTTCTCAAGCAGCCATCGGCGTTGCCCTAAAGTGGTGATAAGTCCAGTCGTTCTGAAATAAGTCCAACTACTGTTTAGTCTAAATTACACTATAGTGCCTGTGGAAATACGGTGACGTTGCTAAAGTAGTCAAATATGTAGTAGGAAACAACTTCCCCAGCATGATCATGTCGTCAAATTTACTTTAGACAGATGGCAACATCATCATTTAGCAAAATTTTGCAAAAATAGCTAGCAAAGCTAACGTTAGCTAGTTACAATCAGGTGGCCTCCCCTCAATTTAAGCTAGTTAGCTAACCTTATACTGCATCTAAAGTCTATCTGGTGACACCAAAATGATGACGAAAGGTTTTCCTAATAATAATTTGCCTCCTTTTGAATGTCATTGTATTTCCAGGCCACTGTAATGCACTTTCGATTAAATCTTCATCAGCGCTTATTGACGATGCATTGAGTAGAATCAGTCCAGACGAACGTTAAAAACTATTGTGACGAAACATGCAACGCATACATTCAGCTTATCCAGACACTTTCAGATCAGCAGTCACTATGGGAAGATGTATAGCCTGGTAGCCAGGTCGGTTTCTGCTCTAGCCAACTCCTTCGCCTCAGACCCAGACCTTGCCGCCAGGCTAACCGGTGAAGGGAGCCATGGTAGAGTATTGGAGCGTAGCCCCTGTTACGTAACGTAGTACCATAGTGAAATGTAGCTGTTTTCTGTGTTCTATTTGACCTTTCACCCCTATTGATCTCTCCTCTTTCGCCTGGTCTCTGAGTGTGTGTTTGACATGTTCCCACTACAATTAATAGTCAGTTTAAAAAGGATAACTATTTGACTGTATAAATATACATATATAAATATAGATTAATTTAACCGAGATAGATAGATAACCAAGAGAAACAGATAGTCAAACGTTACTATAGATACGGTTGATCATGAATCAAATTGATAAGTGATCTGGCCTTTTATCCCCAACTCACCAGTCACTACTCTATAGTCATTATACACACGGACAGCTCCAGTGTTTTTGTCAATTATTGGAATCCAGTGGCTTCATCTTAGTGTGTGTTGTATGCATTGTCTTGACTTCATATCCTTCATATCTTCATCATAACCTGATAGATTTAGTCTCATACCTTTACACTGTATTTATTGTATAATGAATGCTTTGAGTGAATGCAGCAGGGTTGGGCTCAATATGGCAGTCAATTCAGGAAGTAAACTGAAATTCCAATTCGGTGATTGAAATAGGGGCCTCTTTTTTTAATGACTTCTTAATGAATTGAAAAAGAGAAGCTATTTATGTTTTTTAATTAGCTGATTTAAAATTCAAATCACTTCCTGAATTGGCAGCCTTCAATTCGAATTGAGCCCAACCCTAGAATGCAGAAGAGTATCTATCTATACGACACATATCTATCTAAAGGACATTCTAGTATCCAACAGTATATAAGTATAACTGGCATAGCAATGCTGTAACTTCAATCAGTCCGTACCTCTTAAACCTCACTAACACATACTACTCAGTGCTTATAGAAATATCAATGCTTTGAGACGGACAGATAAACAGACAGATAAACAGACAGATAAACAGACAGATAAACAGACAGATAAACAGATAAACAGACAGATAAACAGACAGATAAACAGATAGATAAACAGACAGATTAACAGACAGATAAACAGACAGATAAACAGACAGATTAACAGACAGATAAACAGATAGATAAACAGACAGATAAACAGACAGATAAACAGATAGATAAACAGACAGATAAACAGATAGATAAACAGACAGATATAGATTAACAGACAGATAAACAGACAGATAAACAGACAGATTAACAGACAGATAAACAGATAGATAAACAGACAGATAAACAGACAGATAAACAGATAGATAAACAGACAGATAAACAGATAGATAAACAGACAGATATAGATTAACAGACAGATAAACAGACAGATAAACAGATAGATAAACAGACAGATTAACAGACAGATAGACAGATAAACAGACAGATAAACAGACAGATAAACAGACAGGTAAACAGACAGATAAACAGATAGATAAACAGACAGATATAGATTAACAGACAGATAAACAGACAGATTAACAGACAGATTAACAGACAGATAAACAGACAGATAAACAGACAGATAAACAGACAGATAAACAGATAGATAAACAGATAGATAAACAGACAGATATAGATTAACAGACAGATAAACAGACAGATAAACAGATAGATAAACAGACAGATTAACAGACAGATAAACAGACAGATAAACAGACAGATTAACAGATAGATAAACAGACAGATAAACAGACAGATAAACAGACAGATAAACAGATAGATAAACAGACATAAACAGACAGATAAACAGATAGATGAACAGACAGATAAACAGACAGATAAACAGACAGATTAACAGATAGATAAACAGACAGATAAACAGATAGATAAACAGATAGATTTACAGACAGATAAACAGACAGATTAACAGACAGATAAACAGACAGATAAACAGACAGATTACAGACAGATAAACAGACAGATAAACAGACAGATAAACAGATAGATAAACAGACAGATAAACAGATAGATAAACAGACAGATTACAGACAGATAAACAGACAGATAAACAGACAGATAAACAGATAGATAAACAGACAGATTAACAGATAGATAAACAGACAGATTAACAGACAGATAAACAGACAGATTACAGACAGATAAACAGACAGATAAACAGATAGATAAACAGACAGATTACAGACAGATAAACAGACAGATAAACAGATAGATAAACAGACAGATAAACAGATAGATAAACAGACAGATTAACAGTCTGAGGGATTTGAGACCTGTCTCTTTCTACTCAGCCCAGGGTTGATCAACTCTAGTCTGGTTACTTTTCCTTTACCTCATAGATCAATTAGTATCTTTGATTCCCCAGATATTTAACTCGACTGGTTACCTGGGCATTACTAAGTCTGACTACAAGACAATTGAAAGACTACAGGGACCAGTAGACAATGTGGGTTTCCAGGGCCATAGTTGTACATTCCTGACTGAGACTATCCAAGCTTTCAGATGAAGCAGTAAGCTACTCCCTGATGTACTGTATGTGTATGAAGATACCACGACTGTCAAGCCTATGTGTTTGAGGAAGAGGCTGTCCTTCTCCCAACCATACCTCAGCTCTCATATGTACCTTCCTTCTTTCCCTACCTGTCATGCTAACCCGTGTAAGGTCATCATTTTTAATACCGTAGTAACGATAGTGGTAGTAGAATAACGTTAAAGTAATAATGTTTATTACTATGTTTATTTCTGATTTGGTTGGTAGTTATTCTGTAGGCTTGGTAATGATGATGCATAATGATGTACTTCTCAAAGGCTTCTGGTTTAAAGGAACTGTTTGTTTGCTGTTTTTTTGTTTTGTCACTTGCGGGTGACATGGCGCTTCTTGAAGAGTTCAGGTTACTTGAGGAATGGAGAATAAAACATATTACCCATAAATTCAAATTCAATGGGAATATCGCTCTTTTGATTGGTCAGAAAAAAAATAAAAGGTTACCATGCCAACAAGCCTCTGTGGTGTAGCACAGGGTTAGTGTCCCTATGACAACCCTATGACAACATTAGATTGGAAACATTGTAACTTTGCACTTGCATTACACAGGCTACTTTACCAAATCTTCCACCAAATGCAATGGTATGGCACTGGCTAGTATGTCAACAACCTAACTAGCTAATCCAAATCGCTGCGTGTCTCAAGACAATGTGTAGCTAGAATAGATAGTTGTTTACCAAACAGTGGAGCCACTGTGTGTCATGGCCAGTCACACTAAACCCCTGGTTTTCTAAAGGCTTTAGCTGGGTCACGGCAACAAAACAAGATAGACAACTACTTTCTTAGGCCAGTCAATTGACATGAGTCGTTTTAGAGCTATCTATAATGTATAATTACAGCTTGTAGTAAATTAGGCTGTATGAGGGAGGAGCTAGTTAGTGTCAGCAAGGCCCACCATACAATGTGCCATGCCTAGATGCAGGTGAAGGGTAAACCTAACTTCAGGAAATACACATGGTCTGTGACGGTAACAATCTCAGTATGTTGACATGGATTTTTTTGTTATTTTTGTCATTGATTCGGGTATATTTTCCATTGTGTGAGATAATCCATGATAAATGCATTGATTTGTATGAAAAGCTGTACATTTATTGGATGTGGTATTTATTGACCCTGGAGTCCCTGAAAGGTATATACCGCTGTTGTATTTGTCCCCTCACATCTATCTATCTATCTATCTATCTATCTATCTATCTATCTATCTATCTATCTATCTATCTATCTATCTATCTATCTATCTATCTATCTCTCTGTGTGTGTGTGTGTGTGTGTGTGTGTGTGTGTGTGTCACAGGAGGTTGGTGCCACCATAATTGGGGAGGACAGGCTTATGGTAATGGCTGGAGCGGAATTTGTGGAATGTTATCAAACACATTAAACACCTGGTTTTCATGTGTTTGATGCCATTCCATTCGCTCCGTTCCAGCCATTATTATGAGCCGTCCTCCCCTCAGCAGCCTCCACTGGTGTCTGTGTGTGTAGCAGTGGGTTCTGTATCTCTCTGGTGTGATGTAGCCTGCCCTGTACCTCACTGTTCCATAGTGTACTGTGTCCCTGTAGCGTCAGTCAGTGTCCGACTCCCGCATGTGCTTGTTTGTAAATACCCAATAAATAATCAACATAAACCAAACCTCAAAGTCTCTCATGTGTCTCATTTCTTCTCTATTCCCCTCAAACTCATCTCTGGACCTCAAAGCCACTTCCACTGTGTTTTTTCATTGTTCCCCTCTATTCAGGGACTGATTTAGACCTGGGACACCAGGTGAGTGCAATTCATTATCAGGTAGAACAGAAAACCAGCAGGCTCCGGACCTCGTAGGGTAAGAGTTGAATAACCCTGCTCTATTCCATCGAGCTATGGCGAATGCTTGCCTAGAAAGTATGTGGTACCTCGATATTAAAGCCATTCCAATCAAAGAGCTTAGTGTATGTTTTCATCTGACCTAGCCACTTCTGTCAGAGCAGTGAAGGGGAGTGCATGAGGGAAGATCGAGGGAAGGACTTACTATCTGAAATGAGAAACTATCCCTGTTTGAATACTTTAAATGATTTCCTCATTAAAGTACCCACAGACCTGAGAGGGAGGGATTGGCTAGGCAGCTTTAGCTCACACATGCAGTGGAGGCTCGTGGGAGGAGCTATAGGTGGAAGAGCTCATTGTAATGGCTGGAATGGAATAGATGGAACAGAGTGGTTGCCATGTTTGTTTAGTACCGTTCCATTTATTCCATTCCAGCCATTACAATGAGTCCATCTTCCTATAGGTCCTCCCACCAGCATCCACTTACACATAGCCTACATAATCACATACAGATCAGTGATTTGCTGAAGGTAAGTAGGAGAGAAGGGCCTCAGGCTCAGTCCTGCCTGTCTGTCCTCTTGAGGTCACGTCCTCAGATGAGGGTTGTGATGGAGGAAAACGCTGTATCACCTGGCCATTGGAGTCATTCAGCTTTACACCAGCAGATGGTGCTGTATATAACACATTTACATGTTGGTTATTTAGCAGTGGCTCCATTATGTGTAATGAATATCCCACCAGTTATGCAGCGTCTTCATAAGGATGGAGGAGCAGCGATATTCATGGGCCTGTGATAGTATGAAGGGTTAAGTGCTTCAGAATATAACAAGTCCACAATGCTCTGTAAACAAAAACGCCATTTTATTGTTATTGATAATAAGGTCAATGTTTGAAATGACATTCTGTCAGATGAACTCTGTGGTATTTTCTCCAAAGACAGGTTATAAGCAGCAATTTCAATTGTACAACATAGGGCTGGATTCTCCCCGCATCGCAGAAGTATCACGGGAGATCTGCGTTATAGCTCCATTTAAATTTAAAGGCAATGTTCCCGCGTTCGTGGAGACTGCATTCACGATAAACACTGCCTATGTCGGCTTAATCGGAAATTACCTTTACACTTTAATGCGATCTTCCGTGATACGGATTGAATCCAGCCCAAAGTTACATTTCATGCAAACTACATAAATAACCCTTAACTATATTGATGAATGCTATAATATTCCTAATCACCCATTAGCAATAGTGAGTGAAGCAAATACACAGGTCAACTATAAAACATTCAACTTAGTGTTCAAAGTCAAACTAGAAACTGCACCAAAGAGAACTGTACAAATGAACGGTTACAAATCTCAGATTCAATTCATTTTCCTGATTGTCTGACCAAAAAAAAAAAGAACATTCCATCAGTCAGAAAAAGTATACAGGTGAAGAAAAGAAAGTCATATACAATCATAGCAATATTTAACATAGGTCAGTTATGTTTAACACTTTGTAGCAAAATGAAGGCCTTTGACTATTAACTTTAACACTTAGATAATAACTATCAATTATGAAATTGATTCATTACATTACTTAGGTCAATGTTACTGCATTATCATTGGTACAATATAACGATCTTGAAATGATCATATTCACTAAGGCAATAAAAACTACTTGGTTTGATACATAGAAGGGTCTCTAGCTGGTACTGGTAGTGATATTAAAGTTACTGTACTGAAATCCTTACAGGACGTATTGCTTTTGGAGATTGAACTCACTTAGGCGTCAGTTTATTTACAACATGGCACTTTTACATTAAAGGCTTGATTCAATACGTAGAGCTGAAGAGAACATTAAAGGCAATGTCCCGCATTAGCGGAGACTGCATTCACGGTAATAACTGCATATATCGGCTCAATTAAAAATTACCTTTACAATCATGCTATAGTGCCGAACTTCAGCGACAGGGATTGAATCAAACCCTAAGGGCTGTGTATCGCGAAAGTATTGCAGAAGATCTGCATAAAAATGTAGAGGTAGGCCTCCCAAGTGGTGCAGCGGTCTATGGCAGCGGTCTATGGCACTGCATCGCAGTGTTGCGGTGTCACTACAGCCTGGGGTTCGATCCCAGGCTGTGTCACAACCGGCTGTGACCGGGAGTCCCATAGGGCGGCGCACAATTGGCCCAGGGTCGTCCGGGTTAGTGGAAGGTTTGGCCCGGGGGGCTTTACTTGGCTCATCGCGCTCTAGCGACTCCTTGTGGCAGACCAGGCACCTGCAAGCTGACAGGCACCTGCAAGCTGACAGGCACCTGCAAGCTGACAGGCGTCAGTTGGCCGGTGTTTCCTCCGACACATTCCGGTTAAGCAAGCAGGTGTTAAGAAGCGCGGCTTGGGTCACGCTTTGGAGGACGCATGACTCGACCTTCGCCTGTCCGAGCCCATTGGGTAGTTGCAGCGATGAGACAAGATCGTAATTGGATATCACAAAAAAGGGGGTAAAATTGTAAAAAATGATATTGTCATGGTAATTTCAGATTGAGCCGACATGCAGCGTTTACTGTGAATGTAGTCTGCGAGAACACGGGAACATTTCCTTTACATTTAAATCGAGCTATAACGCGGATCGTCCGCAATACGAATTGAATCCAGCCCTAAGACTCTATGGTCTCCATCCATCCCTTCCACCCTCTCTGACTATTAAATCAGACTGTCACTGGTCTGCTGACCGTCTGTCAATCATTCTCAATGGTACAGTAAACAACAACACCCTCATTCCTCTCAGAAACAAAGGCCAAAATCATCTTTATAACAAATCATTTCAGGGAAGCTTTTCCCCCCCAACACTAGTGCAAAGTTAGCTGAACTGAGCTACTTGGAAGAAGAAGAGAGACTGAGCTGAGATTTCCCCCCTCCTTCCTTCCTTCCTTGTCCAATCATGTCTGCCGCAGCTTCAGGAGTATGTTGTTCAGTCGCTCCTTCCGGACCTCCCTCCAGCCCTCCTCTTCCTCCTCCACCTGTTTTTTCTCCTCTTGTCTGTTCTGAGTGAGCTGTGGTGGGGGCAGATGGGACATCAGGAGTTAGTTATAAGAATTAGTGACACAGACAAAGAACTCCATATGAATACTTCAAGACAGCCCTCATGGGAGACACTAATGAGTGAATATCTTTACAGTTACAGTACAGGGATAGAGCACTCAGAGTAGAGTACTCAGAGTAGAGCACTCAGGAGAGCACTCACATGGAGCGTGGTGCTGAGGGGGTTATGGGGGCACTGGGGATCACGAAGGGGCTCACTAGTCCACACAACCTTCTTCTTCACCGCCATTTGTCGACCTAGAGGGAGGGGAAAGAACCTTAGTGCCCATGGATGGTATTTTGTGTGTGTGTGTGTGTGTGTGTGTGTGTGTGTGTGTGTGTGTGTGTGTGTATATATATGTACAGTAGATGTCCTTAAAATTCCCTTATGAGTGTCTGTTCTTAGCTGGTGACTGTTTGATGGAAATCCATTTTGGTTGATAGTTTATGGGGAAAGCTGAACCTAGCTGGATGTTCTTGGACGGCAGTGAGGAGATGACAGAAATGGGAAAGCACTTATTTCTGTGGTTGGAAAACTGCTGTGTGTGTAATGCTGAATATGATATGGCTCAATAAATACTGTAAAACAGAGAGCTAAACTGAGCACTGAGATGAACACACACATTTATGTCCATATAAACATACACTCAGTACAATACTACTGAAAGACAATGAACACATTTCAAATAAAACACACTAACACACAGGTGCACACACACAGGCGTGCGAGCACACACACACCTACAAAAACTTAAACTAACACACACACTTGCTTCATGGACCTGACATGATGTGGCTGTTGTTGTCCCCAGTAGCTACATAGCTGGAAACTCCTCCTCCATCTTTCTCTCGTTCCCCCTCTCTCCCCCTCCTCAGGTGTATCTGTCTGTCTCTGACCCTCTCCCAGTTCCTCAAAAGGAACACGCGGTGCTTCAGGACGAACACCCTGACAATCAAACAAATACATAAATAAGATCATTATTTTGAGAAATGCACACAAACTACTAGTCTGCACCTCCATGTGTACTGACATGGCGGGTTGTCTTCTGTCTTTACCTGTCACTGGTGGTCATAGGCTCCATGTCCAGGTAGGGAAACAGCTTCTTACTGGGACTGGAACACTCCTCCTGGGGAGAGGGAGGGAGGGACACCCCTGTCTGGTGACTGGACAGGCTCTTCTCTTTTGGTTGGTCTGGGAGGAAAACAAAGACAGAGAGATAATGAGGTATGGACCCCTCCACACAGACTGAACACTTTCAATGTGTCACTGCAACAGTGGGATGTCCCCCCCCCAACCAAGTATGGTGGTAAGTCACGTTGAAGTCAAGTATTGATGTACACACTACAGTATTAACGTTGTGTATGGTATGCACCGTATGCACATACAGAAGCCAGATGTGACTTTAGGGTACTCACAGGATGAGATCTCTCTGGTCAGATGAACATCTGGCTCTTTGTGGAGCTGGAACACACAGAGACATGGTCATTCAAGTGAGTGAGTTTATTCTGTGTGTTTGTGTGTGTGTGTGCATAGTGTGTTACACACCTGGTTGTGCCTGAAGAGCCATATGACGTCAAAAGGCAACTGAAAGTCAATACGTCTCATTCTTAGGTACTTCCCTGTGAGAGAAAGGGGGGTGTTAAAAACCTGACACACACAATCTCTCTCTCTTTCTCACACACACACACACACACACACACACACACACACACACACACACACACACCGTTCTGTTAGGTGACCTAAACTGGGATATGCTTAACACCCCGGCAGTCCTACAATCTAAGCTAGATGCCCTCAATCTCACACAAATCATCAAGGAACCCACCAGGTACAACCCTAAATCCGAAAACATGGGCACCCTCATAGATATTATCCTGACCAACTTGCCCTCCAAATACACCTCTGCTGTTTTCAATCAGGATCTCAGCGATCACTGCCTCATTGCCTGCATCCGTAATGGGTCTGCGGTCAAACGACCACCCCTCATCACTGTCAAACGCTCCCTAAAACACTTCAGCAAGCAGGCCTTTCTAATCGACCTGGCCCGGGTATCCTGGAAGGATATTGACCTCCTGCCGTCAGTAGAGGATGCCTGGTCATTCTTTAAAAGTAATTTCCTCACCATCTTAAATAAGCATGCCCCTTTCAAAAAACGTAGAACTAAGAACAGATATAGCCCTTGGTTCACTCCAGACCTGACTGCCCTCGACCAACACAAAAACATCCTGTGGCGGACTGCACTAGCATCGAATAGTCCCCGCGATATGGAACTTTTCAGGGAAGTCAGGAACCAATACTCTCAGTCAGTTAGGAAAGCAAAGGCTAGATTTTTCAAACAGAAATTTGCATCCTGTAGCTCTAACTCCAAAAAGTTTTGGGACACTGTAAAGTCCATGGAGAATAAGAGCACCTCCTCCCAGCTGCCCACTGCACTGAGGCTAGGAAACACTGTCACCACCGATAAATCCTCGATAATCGATCATTTCAATAAGCATATCTCTACAGCTGGCCATGCTTTCCTCCTGGCTACCCCAACTCCGGCCAACAGCTCCGCACCCCCTGCAGCTACTTGCCCTGCAGCTACTTGCCCAAACCTCCCCAGCTTCTCCTTCACCCAAATCCAGATAGCAGATGTTCTGAAAGAGCTGCAAAACCTGGACCCGTATAAATTAGCTGGAATAGACAAACTGGACCCTCTCTTTCTAAAATGATCTGCCGCCATTGTTGCAACCCCTATTACCAGTCTGTTCAACCTCTCTTTCGTATCGTCCGAGATTCCTAAAGATTGGAAAGATGCCGCGGTCACCCCCCTCTTCAAAGGGGGTGACAGTCTGGACCCAAACTGTTATAGACGTATAGATAGAGTTCAGTGTGTCAAATCGGAGGGCCTGTTGTCCAGACCTCTGACAGTCTCTATGGGGGTACCACAAGGTTCAATTCTCGGGCCAACTCTTTTCTCTGTATATATCAACGATGACGCTCTTGCTGCGGGTGATTCCTTGATCCACCTCTACGCAGACGACACCATTCTGTATACATCTGGCCCTTCTTTGAACACTGTGTTAACAAACCCCCAAACGAGACTCAATGCCATACAACACTCCTTCCGTGGCCTCCAACTGCTCTTAAACGCTAGTAAAACTAAATGCATGCTCTTCAACCGATCGCTGCCCGCACCCGCCTGCCCGACCAGCATCACTAATCTGGATGGTTCTGACTTAGAATATGTGGACAACTACAAATACCTAGGTGTCTGGCTAGACTGTAAACTCTCCTTCCAGACTCATATTAAACATCTCCAATCCAAAATTAAATCCAGAATCGGCTTCCTATTTCGCAACAAAGCCTCCTTCACTCACGCTGCCAAACATACCCTTGTAAAACTGACTATCGTACCAATCCTCGACTTCGGCGATGTAATTTATAAAATAGCCTCCAACACTACTCAGCAAACTGGATGCAGTCTATCACAGTGCCATCCGTTTTGTCACCAAAGCCCCATATACCACCCACCACTGCGACCTGTATGCTCTCGTCGGCTGGCCCTCGCTACATATTCGTCGCCAGACCCACTGGCTCCAGGTCATCTATAAGTCTTTGCTAGGTAAAGTCACCCTAACAACACCCATCCGTAGCACGCGCGCCAGCAGGTATATCTCACTGGTCATCCCCAAAGCCAACACTCCCTTTGGCCGCTTTTCCTTCCAGTTCTCTGCTGCCAAATACTGGAATGAATTGCAAAAATTGCTGAAGTTGGAGACTTATATCTCCCTCACTAACTTAAACATCAGCTATCTGAGCAGCTTACCGATCGCTGCAGCTGTACACAGCCCATCTGTAAATAGCCCATCCAACAACCTACCTCATCCCCATATTGTTATTATTTACTTTTTTGCTCTTTTGCACACCAGTATTTGTACTTGCACATCATCTGCACATCTATCACTCCAGTGTTAATTTGCTAAATTGTAATTACTTCGCTACTATGGCCTATTTATTGCCTTACCTCCTTACGCCATTTGCACACACTGTATATAGACTTTTTTCCTATTGTGTTATTGACTGTACGTTTGTTTATTCCATGTGTAACTCTGTGTTGTTGTCTGTGTTGCACTGCTTTGCTTTGCTATATCTTGGCCAGGTCGCAATTGTAAATGAGAACTTGTTCTCAACTGGCCTACCTGGTTAAATAAAGGTGAAATCAATTTTTTTTAAATAAAAACTCACCAACATGTATGGGAGCAGGCAGGAGGCTGTAGTCTTGTTCTCCTGGTGTATATTCCAGTCTCTCTCTATTCAGCTGGTTCTGAGAGGAGGGACTGGGGAAGAGACACATTTACACTAGGAAATGAATAGAATACACACCATTTGTGAAATCAATTCAGAGTATGTGAAGTTAGTTTGTATGAACGGGTGAATGAAAACTCACTCTGTAGTTTTGTAGTCATCTGAGTAGAGCCCCGCCCTCTGAAACCTCTTCCTCGGCAGCTGGTCAGCTCCCTTATCTGATTGGCTGGCTGGGGTTAGGGATGGAGTTTGGGTTAGCTCTGATTGGCCTGTGCATATGGAGGGGGTGTGGGTGACTGGCTCACCTTCACCAGAACTAAGAAGAAGGAATAAAGTGAGAGAGCGAGAGATAGGATAGAGAGAAAGAAAGAGAGAGAAAGGGCACTGGCTTAGCACACAGTGCTGTCAACCATGTGTTAATATACTTTGTCTGTGTGAGGTATTAAGTCTTCAGCGCACATCTAGCAGCTAGTTTCAGGGTATGTAAAACAGCATGCATTTTCTAGACTTTCTCAGTAACGTTTTGATCGCTGTGGGAGTGAAATGTTGTTGCGTTAAACTTTGCGACCATCTGCGAGGGCACTCGCTGGGTCAGTTGGGATAAGGGTGAGTTCTGACGGTTTACCTTTGGAGACAGGATGGACGCTCGACCTCTTTCTCAATGCGCCTCCTCTTCCGTCTTCTCCTCCTCTGGCTCTGAATCACAGCTTCAATCACCTCTTGTACTGAATCTCCTCCTCCTCTGTTTCTGTCTCTGTTCTGGACGTCTGTCTCAGTTGGAGGGTTTGGTTGGCTTGTAGGAGAGAGGAAGGGGGAGACCAAAGGGGAGGCTAGAGGGTTCTTCCTGGGTCGTCCAGGCCCTCTCTTAGCCCCAAAACTTTGACCGGTTCTCAGCCACTTCAGTTGCCTCCTGCTCAGGTCATAGTGTGGGTCTTGAGTCCAGAGAGAAGTCATTGGAGCGAGGACAGGGAGTGAGAGAGAGAGATGAGAGAGAGGTGGGAGACAGAGAGAGGAGAAAGGGAATGATTGGGAGATAAAGAGAGGGGAAGAGAGAGAGAGAGAGGAGAGAGAGGTGGGAGACAGAGAAAGGAGAAAGGGAATGATTGGGAAATAAAGAGAGGGGAAGAGAGAGAGAGGAGAAAGGGAATGATTGGGAAATAAAGAGAGGGGAAGAGAGAGAGAGGAGAAAGGGAACGATTGGGAAATAAAGAGAGGGGAAGAGAGAGAGAGAGGTGTATATGTATCAGTAACTGAAACAGCAGCAGTCTGTCTCAGTGTGTCCCTGGGATGGGGTGACTCTACACTTCCTTTGCACTGCTGCCTGGTATTCCCCTCAAATCATATACTACCCTTCTGGGAATCACAACAAGCAGTCAAGCACACACACACATACGCGCACGGTATGCACCAGAGGAGGCTGGTGGAATGAGCTTTAGGAGGACGGGCTCATTGTAGTGGCTGGAATAGAATCATTGGAACAGAGTCAATCTTTCCATGTATTTGATGTGTTTGGTACCATTCTACTGATTCCATTCCAGGCATTACAAAGAGCCCGTCCACCTATATCTCCTCCCACAAGCCCCCTCTGGTATACACGCATGCGCGCAAACACCCACACACACGCAAACACCCACACACACAAATTATACATTAGAATGTGTGTAACGGGCTGTGTGTGTGTGTGCTCAGTCACATATGTGTCTGGTTAGATGATGTGCGACTGCCAAACAAATCCATCCTCCCTCCTCCCCTCTCAAAAACAACTCTCTACCTCCCTCCCTCTGCCCTACCTCTCTATCCTCCCTCACTATCAGTCCCCCGCCATCCCTCTATCCATCACTTCTCCTCAAGTATCTCCTTTCTTCCCATCTTTCCAAAATTCCCCAACATTAACACTGACTGAGCAGCCTTTCCTTCTAGGGTTTTTCCAGCCAGCCAGTGTACAGTATAGTATGTTGGCCAGTCAGCCAGCCAGCCCGTGTACAGGACAGTATGTTGGCCAGTCAGCCAGCCAGCCAGTGTACAGTATAGTATGTTGGCCAGCCAGCCAGTGTACAGGACAGTATGTTGGCCAGTCAGCCAGGCAGTGTACAGTATAGTATGTTGGCCAGTCAGTCAGCCAGTGTACTGGACAGTATGTTGGCCAGTCAGCCAGGCAGTGTACAGTATAGTATGTTGGCCAGCCAGCCAGCCAGGTAGGCAGTGTACTGTATTGTTGGCCAGACAGCCAGGCAGTGTACTGTACAGTATGTTGAACAGCCAGCCAGCCAGACAGTGTATACTACAGTATGTTGGCCAGCCACTCAGCAAAGCAGTGTACAGTACAGTATGTTTGCCAGCCAGCCAGGCAGGCAGGCAGTGTACAGTATTATATGTTGGCCAGCCAGCCAGGCAGTGTATAGTAAAGTATGTTGGCCAGCCGCTCAGCCAGCCAGCCAGGCAGTGTATAGTAAAGTATGTTGGCCAGCCACTCAGCCAGCCAGGCAGTGTACAGTACAGTGTGTTGGCCAGCCAGCCAGCCAGGGAGTGTACAGTATTATGTTGGCCAGCCAGCCAGGCAGTGTATAGTAAAGTATGTTGGCCAGCCAGCCAGCCAGCCAGGCAGTGTACAGTACAGTACAGTATGTTGGCCAGCCAGGCAGTGTACAGTACAGTATGTTGGCCAGCCACTCAGCCAGCCAGGCAGAGTAGAGTACAGTATGTTGGCCAGCCGCTCAGCCAGCCAGGCAGTGTACAGTACAGTATGTTGGCCAGCCGCTCAGCCAGCCAGGCAGTGTACAGTACAGTATGTTGGCCAGCCAGGCAGTGTACAGTACAGTATGTTGGCCAGCCACTCAGCCAGCCAGGCAGAGTACAGTACAGTATGTTGGCCAGCCGCTCAGCCAGCCAGGCAGAGTACAGTACAGTATGTTGGCCAGCCGCTCAGCCAGCCAGGCAGTGTACAGTACAGTATGTTGGCCAGCCAGGCAGTGTACAGTACAGTATGTTGGCCAGCCACTCAGCCAGCCAGGCAGAGTACAGTACAGTATGTTGGCCAGCCGCTCAGCCAGGCAGTGTACAGTACAGTATGTTGGCCAGCCAGCCAGCCAGACAGGCAGTGTACATTACAGTGTGTTAGCCAGCCAGCCAGGCAGTGTACAGTACAGTATGTTGGCCAGCCAGCCAGCCAGACAGGCAGTGTACAGTACAGTATGTTGGCCAGACAGCCAGCCAGCCAGGCAGTGGCCAGCCAGCCAGTGTACTGTACAGTATGTTGGCCAGCCAGCCAGCGCACAGTACAGTATGTTGGCCAGCCAGCCAGTGTACAGTACAGTATGTTGGCCAGCCAGCCAGCCAGTGTACAGTACAGTATGTTGGCCAGCCAGCCAGCCAGCCAGCCAGCCAGCGTACAGTATAGTTTGTTGGCCAGCCAGCCAGCCAGCCAGCCAGGCAGTGTACAGTACAGTATGTTGGCCAGCCAGCCAGTGTACAGTACAGTATGTTGGCCAGCCACTCAGCCAGCCAGGCAGTGTACAGTACAGTATGTTGGCCAGCCAGCCAGCCAGTGTACAGTACAGTATGTTGGCCAGCCAGCCAGCCAGCCAGCCAGGCAGTGTACAGTACAGTATGTTGGCCAGCCAGCCAGCCAGCCAGGCAGTGTACTGTACAGTATGTTGGCCAGCCAGCCAGCCAGCCAGCCAGCCAGCCAGCCAGTGTACAGTACAGTATGTTGGCCAGCCAGCCACGCAGTGTACAGCAAGTCAAATTAAATGAAGCTTTATTTACACAACACATTTCAGACATGGAATGCAACATAATGTGCTTCACATAAAAAATAAAACATATGAAAATAGAATATTTACTACACCACAAACATAAGAGGATAAAAAGCGAAAGAATAACAATAAAACCTGAATGACTAAAAGCACCCTAAGGAAAAGCAAAGGTATGTTTTAAGATCTATTTTAAATATGTCCACAGTTTCGGCCCCCCTCAGGTTCTCTGGCAGGCTCTTCCAGAGACAGGGGGCATAATAACTAAAGGCTGCCTCCCCATGTCTCTTGGTCCTAGGCTTTGGGACAGTTAAAAGGCCAGTGCCAGAGGACCTGAGGGACCTACTGGGTACATAATTGACATGCATTGGGGTGCACAATCGTGGATTGTTTTAAAAACCAATAGAATAATCTTTAAATGAATTCTAAAACTCACAGGCAAGGCAGCCAGTGCAGAGACCTTAAAACCGGTGTAATGTGTTCTCTCCATCTGGTCTTGGTCAGTACCCATGCTGCAGCATTCTGTATGTTTTGCAGTTGACCAATGGCTTTCTTGGGTAGACCAGACAGGAGAGCATTACAGTAGTCAAGCCTGTTTGTAATAAAAGCTGAATGAGGATGAGTCTATCTGTACCAGCCTGAGAGAAAAACAGCCGCACCTTGGCAATGTTCCTCAAGTGGCAAAAAGCTATTTTGGTCACATTCCTAATGTGTTATTCAAAATGGAGTTCAGAATCTAAAATAACACCTAGCTTGATAGTATTACACTTACCGTATGTTGGCCAGCCAGCCAGGCAGTGTACAGGACAGTATGTTGGCCAGCCAGCCAGCCAGCCAGCCAGCCAGTCAGGCAGACAGTGTACAGTATAGTATGTTGGCAGCCAGCCAGGCAGTGTACAGTATAGTATGTTGGCCAGCCAGCCAGGCAGCCAGTGTACAGGACAGTATGTTGGCCAGCCAGCCAGGCAGTGTACAGGACAGTATGTTGGCCAGCCAGCCAGGCAGTGTACAGTATAGTATGTTGGCCAGCCAGCCAGCCAGCCAGGCAGTGTACAGTATAGTATGTTGGCCAGCCAGCCAGGCAGTGTACAGGACAGTATGTTGGCCAGCCAGCCAGGCAGTGTACAGTATAGTATGTTGGCCAGCCAGCCAGGCAGTGTACAGGACAGTATGTTGGCCAGCCAGCCAGGCAGTGTACAGGACAGTATGTTGGCCAGCCAGCCAGGCAGTGTACAGTATAGTATGTTGGCCAGCCAGCCAGGCATTGTACAGGACAGTATGTTGGCCAGCCAGCCAGGCAGTGTACAGTATAGTATGTTGGCCAGCCAGCCAGGCAGTGTACAGTATAGTATGTTGGCCAGCCAGCCAGGCAGTGTACAGGACAGTATGTTGGCCAGCCAGCCAGGCAGTGTACAGTATAGTATGTTGGCCAGCCAGCCAGGCAGTGTACAGTATAGTATGTTGGCCAGCCAGCCAGCCAGTCAGTCAGGCAGACAGTGTACAGTACAGTATGTTGGCCAGCCAGGCAGTGTACAGTACAGTATGTTGGCCAGCCAGCCAGGCAATGTACAGTATAGTATGTTGGCCAGCCAGCCAGCCAGTCAGGCAGACAGTGTACAGTACAGTATGTTGGCCAGCCAGCCAGCCAGTCAGGCAGACAGTGTACAGTACAGTATGTTGGCCAGTTAGGCAGACAGTGTACAGTATGTTGGCCAGCCAGGCAGCCAGTCAGGCAGACAGTGTACAGTATGTTGGCCAGCCAGGCAGCCAGTCAGGCAGACAGTGTACAGTACAGTATGTTGGGCAGCCAGGCAGACAGTGTACAGTATGTTGGCCAGCCAGCCAGCCAGTGTATAGTATGTTGGCCAGCCAGCCAGGCAGCCAGTGTACAGTATGTTGGCCAGCCAGCCAGGCAGCCAGTGTACAGTATGTTGGCCAGCCAGCCAGGCAGCCAGTGTACAGTATGTTGGCCAGCCAGCCAGCCAGTGTACAGTATGTTGGCCAGCCAGGCAGCCAGTCAGGCAGACAGTGTACAGTACAGTATGTTGGGCAGCCAGGCAGACAGTGTACAGTATGTTGGCCAGCCAGCCAGCCAGTGTATAGTATGTTGGCCAGCCAGCCAGGCAGCCAGTGTACAGTATGTTGGCCAGTCAGCCAGGCAGCCAGTGTACAGTATGTTGGCCAGCCAGCCAGGCAGCCAGTGTACAGTATGTTGGCCAGCCAGGCAGCCAGTGTACAGTATGTTGGCCAGCCAGCCAGGCAGCCAGTGTACAGTATGTTGGCCAGCCAGCCAGCCAGTGTACAGTATGTTGGCCAGCCAGCCAGGCAGACAGTGTACAGTATGTTGGCCAGCCAGCCAGCCAGTGTACAGTATGTTGGCCAGCCAGGCAGACAGTGTACAGTATGTTGGCCAGCCAGCCAGCCAGTGTACAGTATGTTGGCCAGCCAGCCAGGCAGCCAGTGTACAGTATGTTGGCCAGCCAGCCAGGCAGCCAGTGTACAGTATGTTGGCCAGCCAGCCAGGCAGCCAGTGTACAGTATGTTGGCCAGCCAGCCATGCAGGCAGACAGACAAGCAGCAGCTGAGACAGTGACACATGAATAGGACTATACATAGAGACTAGTGGTTAACTAATGACTGTGTTCTGCTCATAGCTTCATAGCCCAGGGCTCAAACAGCACAGCAGGTGGCCAACTTCACAACCAGAGACATTTCTAAGATCTCTGGCAGATCGGACTGGAAGGGTTATTAACAGACTGTGAGAATGAACCAACAAATGAGGGGAAAATAATGTGTGTGTGTGTGAGTGTACGCGTGCGTGTATGTGTGACAGTTCATGTGTCATGCAGGTTCTCTGTTCAAGTCTCTAACTTGCTGTGGTAATAAAAAGAACAGAGACCTCCCCAATATAATGTCCAGTCTCTGATGTAGTGATTACATACACCTGAGAGAAGGACAGTCTACCAACCTTACCACTGTCTCTGCTATGTGAAAACCTGCTGTCACTGTAGTATGTCTAGACTGGGTGCCTGGTTTCAATAATGCTCTCTCTCTCTCTCTCTCTCTCTCTCTCACACACAACATTCCCCAGTCTCACCTGTGCCTCTCCTCTCTGTCTGTGATGGCTCCTCACTCCTCAGTGACCTGTCTTGACTCCCTGGTCTCCAATTGTCTCTTCCGCTCCTCATGCCCCTCCCACTGGTGACAGACGAGGTGAAGAGGTTGGTGTGTGTCGGGGGGGTGAAGGTGCTGTGACAGGGTGTGTGTCTCTCCCCTGCCTCTTTCTCTGACCCCCCCACAGCGGCCGTTCTCTGCCCTTCTGTCGGAGTGCCCCAGGTGGGATCGGGGGGTCTGAATCCTGCCCCCAGCCCCCCTCTCCTCAGCCAGGGGTTCTGCCGACCCCCCCAGCCCTCCCCAAACGAGGACAGGTGAGAGGAGCCTAGACAGGTGAGGGGTGTGTGTTTGAGCCTCTCTGATGATGATGATGAAGAGGCTGGTTTAGCAGAAGCAGAGAATAAAGATGAGGGGTATTTGCCGTGCCTATTTTGCCATGGAGACTCCATCAACCCAGCACTCCCTTGTCCTCCAGTCTTTCTACTTTCTCCTGGCCCTGTGGTGAACTCTGACCTTAGCTGTGACCCTGCAAATCTCTCCTCCTCTTCTTCCTTTCCGTCACGATCACGCTGTCTGTGACGATGTTTGTGTCTGAGCTTGTGTTCACTCCCCCCACAGACACAGGACCTACCAGGGATGGCCCCTCCTGGACAGGAACGGACCCCGGCCCTCTTTCCCTCACCCCTAACCCCCACGTCCTCACCTCCACCCAACCCAGCCTCCCTCAGCTGCCTGCTCCTCCTCCTGTGGAACCTGGCTGGGTTGAGGAGGAGGTGAGGGGGGTGGAGGTGGGGGTGGTGGGGGGCGTAGGGGTGAGGGGGAGGCAGGGGAAAGGAGGGGTGGGGGTTTGGGTAATGGGCCATGGTCAGAGGATAGCCTCTGTAGTAGCCAAAACCCTGAGGCATGGGGGTGGTGGAAGAGGTGGTGGAGGAGGACAGGGGGGTACTGAGAGAGGAGGGGTGGAGGTGCCCTGCGATACCCTGTAAGGCACACCTCCGCCCCTGGCCACAGTCACCCTGGTCTAGGGACTCACAGGGCTTGGTGGGACAGCCACACCTCAACCTCTGCTCTGGCTTTCTGCTGCCATAAGGCAGGCCGTGGCAGGGGTGGGGGTGGAGCGGGGAGAAGGAGGGGTGAGGGGGGTAAGACAGGGGGTGAGGCGAGTAGTATCCACTCAAGTTGATTCTGTAAACGTTTGAGAGGAAATTTTGCGATGACAATAAGGAAGAGTGGCGTCTTTTCCCCCCACTCTCATCGAGATCCTGCCCCAGTCCAGCTCTGGCCCAATCACGGTGGCGACCGATGCGGACCTCGCTGAACTGCCCAATGAGATCGTCCAGTTCAGAGAGGAAGTCTGGGTCGTGCGCGTGCATGAGCAGGTGCTGGTACTTCCTCTTGCGTTTGTGTTTCTGTCTCTTGTGTGTGTTGTGCCCTAGGCAGGGGCAGAGGTCCAGGTGGGAGCGCTGGTTGTGCCCTAGGCAGGGGCAGGGGGGGCAGGTATAGGGACATTCGTACCCCCTCCGCCTGTGCCTGTGTCTGTCTCTGGGTTCCACTAAGTCAGAAATAGGCGTGTGTCTGGGGGAGGCAGAGGGGGGAGAGGGGGGTGAGGCTGACACTCTGATGGGTGAGGGTACAGGGGCGGGGTGTTCTAGTAACATGGAGGGCGAGGGTTGTCTCTGACCCTTCCGGTTGACCCCTAAACCTGTCCGGAACACTGACCTGGTGACATCTGAGGTCATCCCCATGGTTACCCCCCCTCTCCCTCGGCCCCTCCTCTCCCCCCGCTCTGAGATAGTGTTGTGGTCCATTCCAATCACACTGTCACTAGGCAACATCTCCTTGCTGTGTGATTTACTGATAGGTGAGGGTGTGGCCTCTTTCAGGTGTGCGGGGAAGACAGGCAGATGGGGGTAAAGAGGGTGAGGAGGGTGAGGAAGAGGAGGAGAAGAGAGTCTGCTGGAGGGATGGTGGAAGAGGGGATGTCGTCCCTGACCTGGAGAACTCCTCTTTAGGGAGGGAGAGAGGGATGAAGAGGAGGAGAAGGAGGAGGAGAGAGGACGTGGTGATGCGCAGGAGGAGGAGGGTGAGGGGAGGGAGAAGGTGTGGGGGAGGAAGAGGGAGGGAGCTGGTTCTGTGCAGCCTCCATCACTGTAAGGGCTCTGGGCTCCACTGGAGTGGGTGAGAGATGGGGAGGGGAATGGGTGAGAGAGGGGAGGATGGGGCTGGGGAGAGGAGAAGAGAGAGGGACCAGAGAGACTGGTGAACAGTGTGGACTGAGAGGCAGGGTTAGAGTTAGCTGGAGCTTTGGGTTTGCGTCCTCTCCTCTTCCCCATGTAGATGGTCCCCCTCTTACTCACGTTGATCTGGGGACCTAGGTTACCCCCAAAGGAGGAGGACAGGGAGGGTGCTGTGGCCAACCCACACACCCCTCCTGCACCCCCACGAGAGTTCTCTCTACCTCCCTCTCTTCCTCTCCCCTCCTTCCCCCCTCCACACCCAGAAAGCATTTCCCTGAGTAGCCTCCTCCTCTTCCTCCTCTTCATCTCTCCGATGATGCTCCTCATCCTCAGCTTCCTGTTGCCCTTTTCAGAGGGGAAGTCTTTACCCCTCTCCTCACCTCCAGAGGGGGTCAGTGTACCCCTGTTCTGGTCCTGGAGAGTCTGTTTGGGGAGGAGGGGGGAGGGGGGCAGCCGTTTGGGGCGACCTCGTTTCCTGGGTGTGGGGTTGGGGCTAGAGGGATTGGTGAGGGTGGGACTGTGATCCAGCACTGGGTTGAGCACATGGGGGTCCGGAGTCTCATCATGCCCATGAGGGAGCACCTCAGCTCGGGTAGGTTTGGGGGAGTGTCTGGGTTGGGGTTCGTCTAAGCTCGAGGTTTGGGATTTGGGGCGACCCCTTTTTCTGGCCTGAGAGACGGGACGGTCAGGTCCAGGTGAAGGGCTAGGGTCAGAGGTCAACAGGTGAGACTGGGTGGGGGGTGGGGGTCGCCCTGCTGGTCTGGGTCTCACGGGGGTTGAGGTAGAGGGGGAGAGGGAGGACGGACTGGAGGGTGGGGGAACGGAGGGGGCTAGGCATGACTCAGCTGACCAAAGGTTGGGTGAGTTGGTAGTTGCGGGTGTCTGGGGGGTAGTGGGGGATGTCTGGGGGGAAGTAGGGGATGTCTGGGGGCTAGTGGAGGTCTGTGGGGCAACTAAGGGGGCATCTTGGGGGCCATCTGGGTTCTCTGTCAGTCTCTGTGCCCGGTTCACCAGCCTGGTCCAGCTTGGCCGTCGGGTCTTACGTTTCTTCAGCGGACGGCTGTCCTGCTCTCGGGGGGAAGTAGGAGGAGAGGAAGAGTGGAGAGAGAGAGAGGGAGGAGGGAGGGAGGTGAGGGGAGAGGAGGCAGTGGATGGGTTGGAGGGAGAGACGGTGGGTCTTGAGGGGGCACCAGTATCATCTGATTCCCCTGTTCCTCTGGTCAGGTCTGGGCTGGGTGTACCTGTCTTCCTGCTCTGAACCTCAGACAACATCTGACACTTTGTAGAAGAGGGCGATTTATTCATACTCAAGTCTCTGGGCTTCTCTCTTTCCTTGTCCTCGTCCCCATTTCTCTCCTCCTTCCCCGTCATATCCCTCCTGCTCTCATCCATCCCAGTTCCCTCCTTCCCTCTCTCATCTCTGTCCATCTTTGGACTCTCATTCCTCCCTCTGTCCTCCTTCCCTCTCCCCTTCTCCCCTCTCTTGCCCTTCCCTTTCTCACCCCTCGCTTTGTCATCTTTCTCTTTCTTCTTCTTGGCTTTCTCCTCCTTCCCTCTCTCATTTCCCACAGAGGACGGTAGTAATGGTCCCCTGCTCAGGCTGGTGAGGGAGGCAGCAGGACTCAGTCTCCCATCAGACACTGGGGCTCCTCTCTGGTCTGGAAGTAGGGGTGTGGATGGGGGCGGTGTAGGAGGGCAGCTGAAGCCTGTAGTCCTGTCCTGGGCTGCAAGGTCAGCCTGATGGGGGCTGGAGGCTGGAGGTCTTGTTGTTGAGTTCACGTTAGAGGGGGCGGCTGAGGAAGAACAGTTCTGTTTGCGACCTTTGACCTTTGTGAGTCTGGTAGGATGGCAGGTGACTGTAGGTACTCCCCCATTCAGCATACCTCCCTCCCCCTTAACACCTGCCTCACCGCTAGGGTCCTTTACCAAGGGGGAATGGGGTGATGAGGGAGGGGGGGAATGGGGAGATGAAGCTGTGGGCTCAGAGGGGGTTGCCTGGTCCATTTGGGCAGGTGAGGGTAGTTTGCTGTGGGCATCAGGTGGGTCAGGGTGCCTTGGTTTCTCCGGTAGGGTGTCTGACTTCTTATAGCCCAGGTTCACAGGGACCTGCTGGGATGAGAACATGGTTATAAACATCAGATCAGATTGGTCATTTATTATGTCATCTATCAGAAAAGATCTAGGTAATTTACAGGTAAAGATTTTAATATAATCAAAAATATTTGAAATAAATATTTATCCAAAAGAATCCCGGTTAGACCTATGATAGAGTTCTGTTCATGTATTACACAATTGCTATTTTCTAATAATTTACAGCATTGTGCCCTTGTTGACAAGGAAGTAGAGGTATGTAAATGTAATGTGTTTCAGAGCTGCATAGTTCATTAGCATTAGTGGGTCAGAGAGAGGACAGGGAGAGGAAAGAGAAAGAGGGAGGGAAAAGGAGAGCAAACAAGAGAGAGAAACAGTAAGGGTGGGGTGCTGGTGCAAGCCTGTTGGAAGACAGCTAAAGGACACAATGACAAAGAGAGAGATAGAGAAAGAGACAGGAAGAGAGGAAGAGGAAGAGAGAGGAAGAGAGAGAGAGGAAAAGAGAGAGAGAGCGAGAGAGACGAAGAGAGAGCGAGAGAAAGATAGAGAAATTAGGACAAATGGGAGGAGAGAAGCTGAGGTGATGGAGACTGAAATGAGGTTGACCCGGCAAGAGGAGAAATTGAGCGATCGAGAAAGAGAGAGAGGTGGAGAGAAAGAGAAATGAGAGCAGGTAGAGAAAAGAGGGGAGGTAAAAATAGACAGAGAGAAAGAGACAGAGTAGAGAGAGAACTAGAGAGCGATCGAGAAAGGCAGCTGTGCTATTGGTAGCTATAAATGGCCACGAATAGAGATGAGGAGGCTTGACATTTCATGCTTGTCCTGTAATTTGGGAGCTGCGTTGTTGCAGCCTGACTGGTGTTTGCAGCTAAAGCAATAATCTACTCTCTGGGGTGGGTGATTGTCATAAGAGCTGATGGACCAATGTCTGGATCAGCTGCTAATAGTTGCTGTGCTGTGTGACTATTAATAGTCCTGTTCTCTATTCTAACTCACCACTGCTGCTGCTGTTTAACTTTCTCTATCCAGACAATCACTCACTTGACCTTATTATTATTAGAAACCATTAGGAACCGCTGAGTGTTCTGGAGCGGATAACACGCCTGCTGGGGGATGAATAGGAAACACACATACTGAACACTAATGCATATCATGCACAAGCCTACATAAATGTGTAATAATATATAATTGTGTCAAATGTGAATACTTCTTCACACTGGAGAGATTTGTAGGGGAGCCGGTGTATAAAACAGAACTGAAGTACTAGTCAATGTAATAAACTAGTAGCAAGCGATTAACAAGTCAGGTATTCAGTGAGGTAGTAGTGGTTCTCTTCTTACCTGTTTGGCTGGCGCAGTCTGAGGGTTGGCTGGGCTGGGAGGGGTGGTTGTAGGGGCTGTTGATGATGATGATGATGATGATGATGATGAAGACGGAGGTGAGGAGGAGTGTATCTTCCTGGTCTGGGTGGTGCTGGGGTCTGACCCCTGGTTCTGCTCTCCGTCCCCCTCCTCCTGAGGGCTGTTCCCCTGCCCACTCCCCCCTCCCTCCTGACTCCCCCTCCCTGCTGCCCCCCTCCCAGGCCTCTGGTACGTCCTGATGGTGGGTTTACACTCGTAGCCCTCCAGGGTCCTGGGGGGTTTCTTGGTGCGTTTGGCCGTTTGGACTCCGATCCTCAGCCTCACATTGCCCTCAGTGCAGCTCCTCTCTCTGCCTGGGAATGGGAGCTCTCTCTGCCCTGCAGCACCACAGCGCCCCTCAATGAGCACCTCCAGTACTGCACCACCTGCTTCCTTCTCTATCCTCTTCCTCGTCCCACCGCCTACCTCTTTCTCTGGGTACTGCTGTGGTGGGGCTGTGGGGAGGAGAGGCGGTGAGGATGGTGGAGGTAGAGATGGGCCCCCCTTCGCTCTCTGGTCCATCAGAGATGTGAGGGGGGAGGGGTGGGGGGTGAGGCACCCAGGGTGGGAGGGAACAGGTATTGTCCAGAGATTAAAATATCAAAAAGCTTTCTTGACCCAACTGTCCAGCGCTCTGTCCCTCTCTGTCTGTCAGTCAGGCTTGAACTGAGAAGGATGGAGTGAAAGAGAGAAACAGACAGAGAAAGACATCAGACATTAGTAACAGCAATACAACAATTGCTGTAAGTCGCTCTGGATAAGAGCGTCTGCTAAATGACTAAAATGTAAAATGTAAATGTAAACAACAGGAGAAGTCTGTCAGCTTTACTGAAAAACAACAGAATGACAATCCAAAAGTACTTTACAAGAACGTGAAAACACAGAAACTATACTGCCTCTAAACTATACTGGCGCTTCCTATAATGCTTTCAACAGACGACAAAAGACACCAGCTAAATGTCAGCTTACAAGTAGGCTATGTCCTGTTCTCCACTGCAGCTGACCACAGCATCACCCAGCCTGGCAACCCGACACTATACTAAACCCTACAGCTGGAGTCAGCTCCCTCTCTTTCCTCCGCTCTCTCCGGCCAAAGTCCTGAAGAAAATGCTGCATACAATTTCCCTAGCCGTGTGTGTGTGTGTGTGTGTATGTGTATGGTGTGTGTGTGTATTGTGTGTGTGTGTGTGTGTGTGTGTGTGTGTGTGGTCGTATGAAGCAGATGGCAGTAAAGTCACTCAGGAGATGATTCAGATGATGACCTCACTGATGACCTCACTGAACGGAACCCCAGGGGACCAATCATACTCAGCAGAGCAGCCCTTTCCAAGAATGCCTGCACTTACTGGAAAACTCTCTTCAAATTCTTTAAAAAGGTATTATTCCTTCCTTCCTCCATCTTTCTTTCTTTCTTTCGTGAAGGGATCACAGATCTAAGGGCTCATGCTCGATACCAACTTCTACTTCTCTCCACACCACAACCCTGCTACCTTTCCCTCCCTCCTCCCTTCTCTCTACTCTCTACTGTACTCTGCCTCTCTCTCTTTTCTCTCCAACCTTCTCTGTTTCATGTCTGTCAGCAACCCTTTGCAACTCTCTCTCTCTGAACAGACCACACAGTAAAACGGTCAACCCAGCACCAGGCACCGTATCCATGTTAATGAAAACCATATTTCCTCCCCCTCTTCTCTTCAGTCTTTTTCTCCTCTTCAACCTCAATCCTTCCATTCACGTCCTCCAGAACTTTCCCCTCCTCCCCTCTCAGTAGTGGTGTAACACAAATCCGTAGGAACGGGCAAAACTTATTTTTGGAAACGAGTGTGAATTCCTCCCCCTCCCCTGGTTTCCTCTAAGTCAAGTAAGCTTTTCATTGACCCCATTGTAAATGGACTTTTAATGTGATGCTATGGCAAGTAACACACCCAACAATAACGTTCCCCTGAACAGCCATACTTTACTCTCTCTCTGTCTCCCTCTCTCTGTCTCCCTCTCACACATACACACTTGCTCTGTAGTCTATGTGCTGACCAATACAGCCAAAACAAACACCATCTCCTATAACTCTTTCCCTATCATCCCCTCTGTCTCATTCCCCTATGTCTCATTCCTCTCTCTCTCTCTCTCTCTCTCTCTTCATTTCCTAATAAAACACACCCTGTTGTACATTCTTTACTCTCTATGGAGAGCCTCTTACGAAACAACTCATCTGTCTCTCAACAGTGCCTTGTCCTTCTCCTCTGAAGAGGCTTCCAGTCAGACCATGTTATCATATAGAGCTCAGTATCTCTCAGACTACTGGTCACCTCTACAGTGACCACTACTGTGGCCTGACCCAGATAGACAGACACACACCCAGATAGAGAGAGAGAGAGAGAGAGAGAGAGAGAGAGAGAGAGAGAGAGAGAGAGAGAGAGAGAGAGAGAGAGAGAGAGAGAGAGAGAGAGAGAGAGAGAGAGAGAGAGAGAGAGTACATATTGTGGAGGTCACAGTGACATGAAGACATGGTGAGATAGAGGACAGTATACTACAGTACAATATAGTATAGCCCTGTTTATCAATACAATGTCAAGTTGGCTAGATTGAGTGACAGGTTGAAATACCTTTAATTTTCAGAATATGGCATTATAGAATAGGCGACATTACGTGTTTAGATAACACAAGTACAAGTGCCATGAGTCAACAAGCAGGCCCACACGTAGCCTACATGTAGATAGACTGAGGAAAGAGGTGTGGCCAATACATACTGGATAGAACAAAAGCTAATCGTATTATTCACTATGACTAAATATGAATGTTATGAACCTCAGTCCTATAAACAGCCTGTCCGTCTGTTCCAAGGAAGTGTCTGTCGTGCTAACTAACTAGCAGTCGACGATATCGTAACATTAAAAGTAGACTCAACGATATGACGTAGATGCAGAAAGTAAACAGCATAGTGGGTCAATTTTCGCAACAACTACTGTAATTGAGCATTGGCTCAACTTCTCTGTTTTGATGCCCTGGCTACCACGCTGTGAACAGCGTGAAGCGAACCCCTGCACATGCGCAGATACTGTGTGTGACTGAGTGAGAGTGAAGTCTTGCATCTTGCTCATCTCAATATCTCCGGTGCTGCTCTTGGCAAAGTAATTTCGCTCAGTCTGCCTTTAAGCAGCGGGTCTACAGCTATTGCAGATGTCAGAGTGATGGATAGACTTGACATTATTATCATTGTGATCCTCTGCACTCAACAAGCAGTGGGTTAAATCATTGTAATGGCCCTCTCATATCCAACCATCTCCATCAGACTGTCACTGTTATCAGCCATAACTACTAGTACATAAGCATCTCTATGACAACACACTAGTGACAGAGCATCCCATTATACGCTATATGTACAAAAGTATGTGGACACCCCTTCAAATGAGGGGATTCGGCTATTTCAGCCACATCCGTTGCTGACAGGTGTATAAAGTTGCGCACACAGCCATGCAATCTCCACAGACAAACATTGTCAGTAGAATGGCCTTACTGAAGAGCTCAGTGACTTTCAACGTGGCACCGTCATAGGATGCCACTTTTCCATCAAGTCAGTTCATCAAATTTCTGCCCTGCTAGAGCTTCCCCGGTCAACTGTAAGTGCTGTTATGGTAAAGTGGAAACATCTAGGAGCAACAACGGCTCAGCCACAAAGTGGTAGGCCACACAAGCTGACAGAATGGGACCCCCAAGTGCTGAAGTGTGTGGCACATAAAAATCGTCTGTCCTCAGCTGCAACGCTCACTACCGAGTTCCAAACTGCCTCTGAAATCAACGTCAGCACAAAACTGTTTGTCAGGAGCTTCATTAAATGGGTTTCCCTGGCCAACCAGCTCCATATTAATGCCTATGATTTTGGAATGAGATGTTCGACGAGCAGGTGTCCATATACTTTTGGTCATGTAGTGTACATGATAGTGATCGGTTGAGATAGTATTTCAGTATACTAAGTGGTACCGCTACTCCATACAAGCTGATGAGACACACACAGAGAAAAGTTGGTGGTCATACGCACATCCTTAAAAACATAGGTACTGGGCTAATAACTACTAAAGAACAAGAAGGCCTGCACACTGTTAAAGCTCCCAATTCACCACTTTATTGACAACGTTTCCATCTGAAACGGATCTTCGTCAGGTCCAACAAACAAACTGAGTGCTCACATCCCAAAATATGCACATTTCACCTCACATGACCATTACGCACACATGGTGACACATGGTGACACATGGTGACACATGGTGACACATGGTGACACATGTGTCACGAATGGCGAATGGCGATGCATCGTGTGAACTATGGTAGCTTGTAGGCATTACGCACAGTGCACACATAACGTAGGTGATGACATGACACGTGCCATTGTTGTTGTTGTCATTCATATAGCCTATATCATAGAACATTTACCAATAATACATATAATTGCACAACGAATTTAACCATTAAACTATTACATGTCTGTCAGTTATCACAATTCTCTATGATGATAGTCTTTTTTGTGTGATGAGTCCATGCCCCTTTCCCCTCCCTCATCTGTCCTCTGTCTGCCTTATAATACTTGTGTCAGCAACATTGGCTTAATAAATATTATCACAGTCTGCGAAGGGAAAATTCAACCCTGGTCCCACACCCCCATAATAAATTATATGACAGATGCAATATTGTCGCAACGCTGTGATACAGCACGCTAGCATATACTTACTAACTAACATAACATGATGGTTTGATATGCTACAAAATTAGACATATTCGTGCTACTTACCGAGCGTGCGCGTCCCAGAACTGCGTTTAGCCTACATTAGACAAGATAAGAGAGCTTGGTGATACTGTCCTATCCTCTCGACAACCGTCAACAATCATGCGATGTATTCAGATATTGGTTTGGTTACATAACTAAAGTCGCTAGGCCTACTCCTCCTAGGAAACCCTACGCATAGGCTGGCTGGATACATTAGAGAACAACATTTGCGCGGCGGTTTTCATAGCGCTGGGTTGAAGACACTACAGTAGCATTCTCCGTAGTAACTTGTCTCGACAGCTAGGTGGAGAGCTTGTTACAGTACTGCAGGCGAAGACAAGTAGATTCAGCCGCGGAGTCGATGGTTATGGGCCGGGGCATAATTATAATAATGCTGCAAATTCACCACAACTAATAACAATAATAGATTGTATTTTGAAAATAACAATAATTTCATACCTTGATTACATTGAGACATGATCACATACAAAAGACATGTCTCTTTTTTAATTTGTGGTATACTTGGGAACATATTTCCTAAATTAAACAAATGTGTAGCTGAATTCCTTGTGATTTTAGTCTCTCTTTTTTTTTGACATAAACAGAATCCTATGTTTTATTTTGTAATAAAAAAATGGGTAAGGTGGGGTATCAGTCGCGGGCCAGTTTTGTTTAGTTTATTTTGTAACTATTTCTCAGCCAGCCAGGAAAAGGGAAAGTTCGGCTACATTGTTTCCTTCAGCCTGATCAGATCGTGCACTGTGCTAGAGGACGGTGAACGCCCCCGGTGAGGCTGCGTCATTCTGTGCCAAAACATTGTTGACAGCGGGGCTTTCTATTCGATTGCATAGTTGCGAGCTTCACTCGTAATAAATGATGAGCACATACGCCAGCAATCTCTTAGCAAAGGCAACTTTCGTGAGAAAATGTATTCAGAAGCTATATGTGCAGTTGGCCGAAATAATAAAATACCTCAACAGTTCAATGTGCATCTAAATGATTTTTAAAAAGTTGCTAAAAACTTATGTTCACAAAATAGCCTAAATTATTTAGAAATACATAATGATATAAAAAAAAAATAACAAAATGGCGACGACGTATCAAGCCTTGCTTTCTCTTGGCCCTTCTTTCCCAAGCAGTTACCTGTTTGCATATCTGAATTCGTTCCTTGCGCTACCCGGGCACGGTTGAAGTCAGAGCGGACTGAAGCCCATTCACAAAACCGGGGCTTCTGAGCGGAAAGCGCCCGTAGTAGAAGCACTGAGTAGAAGGTTACAGCAGTCTCAAACAAGCTGAAAGCAACACACCGCACTCTTTCAGGAGCTCCAAGAGGCGGGAGAGAAGGGAGGGAGAGGAGGGTGATTGATGTGCGCTATGGGAGATCCAGTAGACTGTAAGTCTATACAGCCAAAGCCTACTGTTTTTTTTATTGTTAAGAAATTGTATTTCATTTTAAAAAGTATCGCTATCGAACATTATTGTGGTTGAATGTCAAATACTAGGCCTAAGGCTATAATTATGTTTACAAACGAAAACAATATATTTTTTGGTTTCATTCCCGCATACTCCACTTTGAAATGTATGGGACCATCTTGCATAGAATCATCCTGAGAATGTTTATACAGTTTTTCCCCATCCTGTCATAACCATTGGAATCCTATAGGCCTAAATCCTAGGTCCATTGACTTAAATCTATTTTAGGCCAACTATTCTCACCACCCACCATTCAGCTATCCAACTGTAGACTCTATTTATTTTGTATATATATATATATATATATATATATTTAAATCAGACTGGTTCTAAATAAGACCACCGAGCTCTAAAAAAACTGTGGATGACATCTGGATTTGCGGAAACGATGCGCATATTTCAGCTCTCTACGTAACATCCTTCGTCTACAAACCAAAATGGCGGCTGCCACAGATTTAGCACCGTGACAGTTCGACCGAAATTGTGCAACTCTTCAGTGTTTTCAAAATAGACCTGAACCGTCTAAAACTTCATGACCGTCCCTGTTTGGATTTTAATTTTATGAATTAATTGGTAAATTGTTGTTGTGTACCTACAGTTGTTGTAGTCTTGCTGCAGTGCACTGTAAAACAAGGATGCATGTTACAGTGTCTTGCTAGCAGATATTAAGCTGAGATTACATTGCTAGTCCTAAAAACATAGTCATTATTTTACAGTGAAGGTCGCCCCTGCAATAGTACAGATGGCACCAGTGTAACCTGACCTGGCTTTATGTACTTATTCATGTTCCAGACCATGGCCCTTCGCAGACTATCCTTCAGATTACGACAAACGGTGAGTCCATGGTGCAAGATCCCATGACATTCATAGCTTTATTTATTTTATTTAACTAGGCAAGTCAGTTAAGAACAAATTCTTATTTACAATGACGGCCTACCAAAAGGCAAAAAGGCCTCCTGCGGGGACGGGAGCTGGGATTTAAAAAAAGAAATATATAGGACAAAACACACGTCACGACGAGAGACAACACCACACTACACAGAGAGAGACCAAAGAAAACAACATAGCAAGGCAGCAACACATGACAACACAGCATCGTAGCAACATAACATGGTAGCAGCACAAAACATGGTACAAACATTTTTGGGCACAGACAACAGCACAATTTGGCAAGAAGGTAGAGACAACAATACATCACACAAAGCAGCCACAACTGTCGGTAAGTGTCTATGATTGAGTATTAGAATGAAGAGAGCTTGAGGCTTGCACTAATACTATAGTCCCTTATACCTAATTATGTGCTATCTCAACTCTCATTTCCATTACACATAAGTGTTTAGTTAAGAGCCCCAACGCTCGGTCTGAACATTAACATGCATCGCTTCCTTATCTTTCATATCAGCGAGAAACAATTTAAAAAAAATATACAGTACCAGTCAAAAGTTTGGACACACTTACTCATTCCAGGGTTTTTCTTTATTTTTACTATTTTCGAAATTGTAGAATAATAGTGAAGACATCAAAACAATGAAAAGCTCAAAGCTCTGCACACTTGCCATTCTCTCAACCAGCTTCATGACATAGTCACCTGGAATGCATTTCAATTGAGAGGTGTACCTTGGTAAACGTTTATTTGTGGAATTTCTTTCCTTAATGCATTTGAGCCAATCAGTTGTGTTGTGACAAGGCAGGAGTGGTATACTGAAGATAACCCTATTTGGTAAAAGACCATGTTGAATTGCTGCAAAGAAGCCACTACTAAAGGACACCAATAAGAAGAAGAGACTTGATTGGGCCAAGAAACACAAGCAATGGACATTAGACTGGTAGAAATCTGTCCTTTTGGTCTGATGAATCCAAATTTGAGATGTTTGGTTCCATCCGCCATGTCTTTGTGAGATGCAGAGTAGGCCCACCTCACCGCTGCCCACACCGGCCCACCTCAGCCACGCTCAAGGTCCTAAACGATATCATAACTGCCATCCATAAGAGACAATACTGTGCAGCTGTATTCATCGACCTGGCCAAGGCTTTCGACTCTGTCAATCACCACATTCTTATCGGCAGACTCAACAGCCTTGGTTTCTCAAACGACTGCCTCGCCTGGTTCACCAACTACTTTTCAGGTAGAGTTCAGTGTGTCAAATCGGAGGGCCTGTTGTCTGGACCTCTGGCAGTCTCTATGGGGGTGCCACAGGGTTCAATTCTCGGGCCGACTCTTTTCTCTGTATACATCAATGATGTCGCTCTTGCTGCTGGTGATTCTCTGATCTACCTCTACGCAGACGACACCATTTTGTATACTTCTGGCCCTTCTTTGGACACTGTTAACTAACCTCCAGACGAGCTTCAATGCCGTACAACTCTCCTTCCGTGGCCTCCAACTGCTCTTAAATGCAAGTAAAACTAAATGCATGTTTCTTCAACCGATCGCTGCCCACACCGGCCCGCCCGTCCATCATCACTACTTTGGACGGTTCTGACTTAGAATATGTGGACAACTACACATACCTAGGTGTCTGGTTAGACTGTAAACTCTCCTTCCAGACTCACATTAAGCATCTCCAATCCAAAATTAAATCTAGAATCGGCTTCCTATTTCGCAACAAAGCATCCTTCACTCATGCTGCCAAACATACCCTAGTAAAACTGACTATCCTGCCGATCCTTGACTTCGGCAATGTCATTTACAAATTAGCCTCCAACACTTTACTCAGCAAATTGGATGCAGTCTATCACAGTGCCATCCGTTTTGTCACCAAAGCCCCATATACTACCCACCACTGCGACTTGTATGCTCTTGTTGGCTGGCCCTCGCCTCATATTCGTCATCAAACCCACTGGCTCCAAGGTCATCTATAAGTCTTTGCTAGGTAAAGCTCCGCCTTATCTCAGCTCACTGGTCACCATAGCAGCACCCACCCGTAGCACGCGCTCCAGCAGGTATATGTCAATGGTCACCCCCAAAGCTAATTCCTCCTTTGGCCACCTTTCCTTCCAGTTTTCTGCTGCCAATGACTGGAACAAACTGCAAAAATCACTGAAGCTGGAGACCCATATCTCCCTCACTATCTTTAAGCACCAGCTATCAGAGCAGATCACTGCACCTGTACATAGCCCATCTGTAAATAGCCCATCCAACTACCTCATCCCCCATACTGTTATTTATTTTACTCCTTTGCACCCCAGTATGTCTACTTGCACACTCATTTTCTGCACATCTCACTCCAGTGTTTAATTGCTATATTGTAATTATTTCGCCACTATAGCCTATTTATTGCCTTACCTCCCTTATCCTACCTCATTTGCACACACTGTATATATACTCTTTTCTATTGTATTATTGACTGCATGTTTGTTTATTCCATGTTTATTCCAATTAAGGTGCCACCATCCTCCTGTGGTGTACAGTATGTGTGTATTTTGCATTTGTTAAATTATTTTGATGTGATATAAAAGTAAAGGGCCTTATTTTTCTAGTATCGCATTTGAGAATCGATTGGCGTTTAGAAGTTTTGGCTGCCAGAGCCAGTCTACCTCTGAAAATAACATAAGGTCCTTGGACCTTAAGGAGTAACGGCGACGTTAGGCTCCTTAAGAGTACATCTTGAGCTAGTGCTAGCTATGAATATTTATGAACATTTAAGATGCGTTGGGATGTCAGTTTCCATGTGATCAATGCATTTAAAAAGTCAGTACGATACAAATACAGTACATGTCTTTCTGGAGATGTGCTGGTACTAATAGAAATGTGTTTTGTGCCTCACCACTGTTCTGTAGTTCATTCTAACGGTCCTAAATTCTAGAACACTGCTGTGCTTAGGCGTACACGTTTTGGACTATGATAGACGCTCAACACCTCCACCTGCATCTTACCTGTGGAATGTGATGATGTCACGGACAGGTTGCGCAGGTGCGGCCGCTCCATGGCAGTTGGTGTGGCCAGCAGCTGGAGGCGGTTGGCATGGAGACGAGACCGGAGACATTTTCCATCTTCAGAACACAGGAGAACGACCCGGTAGGTGGAAGAATCAATCACACTTTATTCTGTAGCATGTGGTAATAAGTGTGGAGGGTACTGATGTTTCATCTCCCTCTGTCCCCAGGCCTGTCAGTCAGAACAGCACCTAGGGCAGTACTACACTGTGCCCCCCTCCCACTTCCACACTGTCTTCCCCCACGGCCTGCCGCCACGATACCAACAACAGGTATTGTGTGTGTGTGTGTGTGTGTGTGTGTGTGTGTGTGTGTGTGTGTGTATATATATATTACAGTATGACTGACGGTCTGTACCCGTGTCCAGGTGAAGACGTTTAACGAGGGTTGTGTGATGGTGAGGCAGCCAGCTCTGGAGCTGATATCTCACCTGAAGAGAGCCGACTACAGCAAGCCCACCATACGCTACCTACTCTGTATCCTACCCTTCCTAATACACCTGATCACACCTCAATATACCTTTACACATTTAATATACAGTCGTGGCCAAAAGTTTTGAGAATGACACAGATATTAATTTCCACAAAGTTTGCTGCTTTAGTGTCTTTAGATATTTTTGTCAGATGTTACTATGGAATACTGAAGTATAATTACAAGCATTTCATAAGTGTCAAAGGCTTTTATTGACAATTACATGAAGTTGATGCAAAGAGTCAACCCTTCTTTTTCAAGACCTCTGCAATCTGCCCTGGCATGCTGTCAATTAACTTCTGGGCCACATCCTGACAGATGGCAGCCCATTCTTGCATAATCAATGCTTGGAGTTTGTCAGAATTTGTGGGGTTTTGTTTGTCCACCTCCCTCTTGAGGATTGACCACAAGTTCTCAATGGGATTAAGGTCTGGGGAGTTTCCTGGCCATGGACCCAAAATGTCAATGTTTTGTTCCCCGAGCCACTTAGTTATCACTTTTGCCTTATGGCAAGGTGCTTCATCATGCTGGAAAAGGCATTGTTCGTCACAAAACGGTTCCTGGATGTTTGGGAGAAGTTGCCCTCTGAGGATGTGTTAGTACCATTCTTTATTCATGGCTGTGTTCTTAGGCAAAATTGTGAGTGAGCCCACTCCCTTGGCTGAGAAGCAACCCCACACATGAATGGTCTCAGGATGCTTTACTGTTGGCATGACACAGGTCTGATGGTAGCGCTCACCTTGTCTTTTCCGGACAAGCTTTTTTTCCGGATGCAATCGGAAAGGGGATTCATCAGAGAAAATGACTTTACCCCAGTCCTCAGCAGTCCAATCCCAGTACCTTTTGCAGAATATCAGTCTGTCCATTATGTTTTTTTCTGGAGAGAAGTGGCTTCTTTGCTGCCCTTCTTGACACCAGGCCATCCTCCAAAAGTCTTTGCCTCACTGTGCGTGCAGATGCACTCACACCTGCCTGCTGCAATTCCTGAGCAAGCTCTGTACTGGTGGTGCCCCGATCCCACAGCTGAATCAACTTTAGGAGACGGTCCTGGCGCTTGCTTGACTTTCTTGGGCGCCCAGAAGCCTTCTTCACAACAATTGAACCGCTCTCCTTGAAATTCTTGATGATCCGATAAATGGTTGGTTTAGGTGCAATCTTACTGGCAGCAATATCCTTGCCTGTGAAGTCCTTTTTGTGCAGCTCAGTTGGTAGAGCATGGTGTTTGTAACGCCAGGGTTGTGGGTTCGATTCCCACGGGGGGCCAGCACAGGAAAAAAATAAAATAAAATGTATGAAATTGTATGAAATGTATGCATTCACTACTGTAAGTCGCTCTGGTTAAGAGCGTCTGCTAAATGACTAAAATATTAAAAAAATATATATATAAAAAATATGACGGCACGTGTTTTCTTGCAGGTAAGCATGGTTGACAGAAGAACAATGATTCCAAGCATCACCCTCCTTTTGAAGCTTCCAGTCTTCTATTTGAACTCAATCAGCATGACTGAGTGATCTCCAGCCTTGTCCTTGTCAACACTCACACCTGTGTTAACGAGAGAATCACTGACATGATGTCAGCTGGTCCTTTTGTGGCCGGGCTGAAATGCAGTGGAAATGTTTTTTTGGGGATTGCGTTCATTTCCATGGTAAAGAGGGATTTTGCAATTAATTGCAATTCATCTGATCACTCTTCATAACATTCTGGAGTATGTGCAAATTGCCATCATACAAACTGAGGCAGCAAACTTTGTGGAAATGAATATTTGTGTCATTCTCAAAACTTTTGGCCACGACTGTACACACAGTCATCCCCATACCGCTCTATGACCAGTATTGTCTACCTGTATTGTGTTGGTGTTGACCTTGACTGGTTGTGTAGATGGTGTGAAGGGCAGTGGGAAGACCATGTCTCTCTGTCATACTGTCCACTACTGCTCCACACAGGGATGGCTAGTACTACACATACCAGATGGTAACACACACACACCCCAACATGGCATACACACACACACACAAAATAATGATGATGATGATAATAATGATTGTGATAATAATCTCCTCTATAGCCCACCTATGGGTGAAGAACTGTAAGGAACTGTTGCCCTCCTCCTACCACACTTCCCGCTTCGACCAGCCAATACAGGCCTCCAACTGGCTACGCAACTTCAGAACCACCAATGAACACTTCCTCTCCAAGGTAGCTCCTCCTCCTCAGATAGATAGTGGGCGCCAGGTACAGTGCCAGTCAAAAGTTTGGGCACACAGAGTGTGCAAAGCTGTCATCAAGGCAAAGGGTGGCTATTTTGATTACTGTAATTTCCGGACTATTAAGCGCACCTGAATATAAGCCGCACCCACCGAGTAATTTTTTTTAAAATTATTTTGAACATAAATAAGCCGCACATGTCTATAAGCCGCAGGTGCCTACCGGTACATTGAAACAAATTAACTTTACACAGGCTTTAACGAAACACGGCTTGTAACAAAAATAAATAGGCTTTAACGAAACACGGCTTGTAACAAAAAATAAAAAATTAGCAGTAAGCTTTAGTTGTCTTTTTGCACTGAGTCAATTCCTCACGCTGCTGTCTCCAACGTCTTATCATCGACTCATTAAGACCAAGCTCCCGTGCAGCAGCTCTATTTCCTTTTCCAACAGCCAGATCAATTGCCTTCAACTTGAAAGCTGCATCATATGCATTTCTCCGTGTCTTTTCCATGATGAAGGTGACAAAATGACTACCGTAATCAGAATGATGGGAAGTTTGAGAGCGCTCGATTTCATCTAAACAGTAAACAAAAAAGTTGTTTGACCTTAACCCGTTCAACAATTTCATTGGTCAAATGAAAGCTTCATGCCGGCAAAAAACTGAGCACGTCACAGAATGTGTTTTTTTTGGAAATTGAAAGCGGGAAAAATCCATATATTAGCCGCGTCATTGTTTAAGCCGCGAGGTTCAAAGCCTGGGAAAAAAGTTGCGGCTTATAGTCCGGAATTTACGGTAATCAAAAACTTTTTGGGTTACTACATGATTCCATATGTTATTACATAGTTTTGATGTCTTCACTATTATTCTACAATGTGGAAAATAGTAATAAAAAAAAAATAAGTAGGTGTGTCCAAACTTTTGTCTGGCACTGTACGTGTTGCCTGTAGGAACAAATCTAGGATCAGTTTACCATCCCCTAATCCTAACATTAGAAGTAAGATACAGTGCCTTTAGAAAGTATTCACACACCTTGATGGTTTCCAGATTTTGTTGTTACAAAGCAGGATTAAAATTGATTTAATTGTTGTTTTTTGTCAACCATCTACACAAGTTTTCAAAGTGGAATAAACATTTAATTTTTTTAATTCATGGAAAATAAAACTGTAATATTTTGATTTGAGTTAATACATGTCAATCACCTTTAGCAGCAATTACAGCTGTGAGTCTTTCTGGGTAAGTCTCTGAGAGCTTTGCACACCTGGATTGTACAATATTTGCCTATTATTATTTTTTTATTTTTTATTGTGAAGTTGGTTGTTGATCATCGCTAGACAGCCATTTTCATCTATTGCCATAGATTTTCAAGCTGATTGTAAGTCAACACTAACTAGGCCACTCAGGAAAATTCAATGTCATCTTGGTAAGCAATTCCAGTGTATATTTGGCTTTGTTTGTTTCCCAGTGTCTGTTTCTTTTTATCCTAAAAAACTCCAGAGGTGTTGCCGATGACAAGCATACCCATAACATCATGCAGCCACCACCATTCTTGAAAATATGACATGATACTCAGTGATGTGTTTGTTGTGTTGGATTTACCCCAAACATAACGCTTTGTATTCAGGACAAAAAGTTAATTTCATGCCACAATTTTTTCAGTATTACTTTAGTGCCTTATTGCAAACAGGATGGCTTCCTTCTTTTTACTCTATCAATTATGTTAGTATTGTGAAATAACTACAATGTTGATCCATCCTCCATTATCTCCTATCACAGCCTTTAAACTCAAACTTTTTAAAATCACATTTCGCCTCATGGTGAAATCTCTGAGCGGTTCCTGCCTCTCCGGAAACTACGTTAGGATTGCCGCCTGTATCGTTGTGGCGAAGTCGGTTTAATTTTACACTTTGGATGGTGCATCTATAATAGCTCCACCATACTCAAAGGGATATTCAATGTCTGTTTTATTTGTATTTTTACCCAACTATCAATAGGTGTCCTTTGTGAACCATAGGAAAAGCTCCCTGGCCTTTGGTTGAATCTGTGCTTGAAATTCATTGTTTGACTTAGGAACCATATTGATAATTGTGTGTGTGGGGTACAGAGATGTCATTTTAAATACTATTGCACACAGTTGTTAAGCATATTTTTACTCCTTGAGGCATCCTGTATTTGTGACTGTCTCCCCTTGTTGTTTTAGATCAAGTTGAGGCAGCGGTACGTGTGGACTAAGAGAGAGAGCACTGAGGAGGGACGGCCATTAGGGGAGCTGGTGGACATGGTGAGTCCAGTGTCAACGTGCCCTTTATTAAGGCGTCAGCATCCTTCAGTTTGGCCCAACTTGGCTAGGCAAACCGAACGAGTGTGCTCGCATGCTCCCTTGAAAGACCTTCACTTAAAAAATGAGAAAGCGTTAATAGTGCTGTTTGTCCATTTTTGAGGTGCCGTAGTCAGAATTAATCTAAAATAACTTAATCTGTTATGAAGTTTTTGCCAAGGAGATCTTAGTCGTGCAATTTTATATCTAACTAAGATGTATGGTGCAGTATTTTTCAATGAAAAAATGTGCATGAAAACAAGTAATCTCTTGTTGACTGACAACAAAGACTTTATTGCAGAATCCCTACTGTTGACCAATCACCAACGAAGGGGCGTAGACTTCAGCTACCGACTTCGGCTTGCCTCCAGAAACAAATGAACACAAACATCACAATGTCGTCGTAATATATGCAAACTGTTCCGACCTGTTTTGTCTGGGCTCCAGTTCTGAAACATAACTGGTTCAGTGCACTTCTCTTGAGAATCTCATACCACGTATCATTGTTAAACTGTGTTTTTTTCACCCCAGGGAGTGTCTCGTGTGAAGAGCAGCAGTGATGTGGTGGGGGCAGTTCTAAAGGAGCTGAGGCTACAGGCTGGGGGGACAGAGGGGGGCTTCAGGCTGGCTGTGGCTGTTGATGGAGTCAACGGTCTCTGGGGAAGGACCACACTCAAGGAGGATAAGAGCCCTGTACTTATACACCTATACATTCATTCACCTCTCACTGTGGATCTATAAAAAATACATGTTGATTTATATTGCTTCCATTTTTGTATCTTTGTAATTTCTGTGTAAAGGTTGCTTACTTGACTGACCTGTCTCTTTCTCTCCCTTCCATTTCATCCTCTTTTCCTGTCACTTTTCCCTTCTCTCTCTACTTTTTCTGTGTGTCTCTCTCCTCTCTTCTCCTGTCTGTCAGGTGGCTCCAGAGGAGTTGACGTTGGTTCATAACTTGAGGAAGATGATCAACAATGACTGGGTGAGAACTGCATAGAGTTGTTATCCTCTATGTCTAATAGACACTAGAAAATTACATGATTGTTATTTACACCACCACTCCTATCTCTCTCTCTCCCTCTCTCTCTCTCCTCAGTGTGGAGGGGCGGTCATCGCCACTCTGTCTCAGACAGGGTCTCTCTACACTCCAAGCTCTGCCTACCTGCCCCAGGAGCTGCTGGGAGAGGTCAGGGGTTATGATTACATCCTGGTTAATGTTGTTGTATGTCCAGTCCAAAAACTACCTCTAAGCCTTGGTGTCTATTGATCTGGGCTAGCAAGGGCTAAGGGGAGGATCTAGACGTTTTTGGACAAGACCCTTCTGACGTGTTTACATGCATCATGTTTCATGTTATTGTATGACCAGTCAAATAGAAACAGAAGTTCACCTATAAAAACTTCTATCCTCATCCTCTGTGTTCCTCCTACAGGAGGGCTTTGACAGCATGGACCCGTTTGTCCCAGTACCAGTCTCCCTCTACAGTGAGAAGGAGTTTGAGAGCTGTTACCTCTACTACCTGGACCGCCACTGGCTACAACACCCACACAGTAAGAGATAATCACTTTCACCACTGGCACTGTTTGTGATGGTTTAGATTATGACATGTTGAACTGATTTCTGGGAGATTTCTCTCTCTCCATCAGGTCAGACAGAGGAAGGGAAGAAAGAACTGATCTTCCTCAGCAACAGAAACCCTTCTGTACTGGAGAGACTGTGTGCATTCCTGTAACGTCACACATGGACCCACACCCTCCCACTCACACACATCTATAATCATGGACAAACCATAGAGATAGATAGAGGACTCATCTTTATATCTGTGCCTTTACAGCATCTGTGACAGCATGGGCAGCCCAATTGAGGCTACAACCCATAGGAATCCCCACTCAGTTGACTACTTTGACTACTTTAAAATGGCGGAAGCATGGTGGAAGCCCTCGATGGTGCTGCTCACGCACTATCAAGGCCACTAGCGGCTTCTATCATTCTCTATGGGACGAACACCAATACAGACTCACGCATAACTGCAACGTTATAATCCATGTATATGTGTGTATCCCTCCATAAATTATTCTGGTGTGATGCATGATAGTGTATGTCTTTTTCATAATAAAAATGTACATGAAAAACAGATCTCATGTTCTCTTATATGAGCCAATAAAGCTATTCTCTCCATAATAAAGTTAGTAGTGATGTTTGTCTTTTGAATATAGAGAGTATCTGACACAATGCGCAGAATTACAACACAAACCACTACTTTAAAAGTCAATCCATTTTTATTTTACCAAATCAAAGGGTTAAAAAGCCTCAAGGCTTTTGAATCCACATTTTAGTGGTATAGACGGGTATGATAAAGTGAAGATGTTACTCTGCCTCATTGCTAGTGTCCTCACGAGAGCACCAGACCACATTTCTGGGACTGTAGAGCACCTGTGCACCCTTGTCAGTGAGGTTGAGTTGACCGCTTTGTGCATTGTTGGGTGGCCTGTGGGATGGCCCTGTGTGGTGTAGATCAGGGTTTCCCAAACTCAGTCCTGGGGCCCCCCTGGGTGCATGTTTAGTTTTGTCCTGGCACTACACAACTGACTCAGCAGGACTGAGTTTGGGAAACCCTGGTGTAGATGACCAGGTTCCCATCCTGTTGGAGGATGAGCTCATGAGCATCTGTGTTCAGTTTGATTCCCAGAGAACCTGACTCCAACTATAGAGCACAAAGTTGCCATTGGCCTGCAAATATAAAATGAATTGGCGTAAAAGGATGCCTCTGTACTGCTGTGTGCATTCCCTTGATCCACTTATAAATTATTATTTTTAAGTAAAAGGGATAATTAAGTTAGAGGGTGATAACATTTCCTAAATTAGCATAGTGTACGCCAAAACCCACTGGTGTACGTCAGCAAAATATACAGTGCCAAAAGAAAGTCTACACCCCCTTGAACTTTTTTCACATTTTGCTAAGAACGGGTTACATTCGTTATTTTCCTACAGATCTACACAACCTAATCCACATTTTAAAAGTGAAAATGTTCCAATAAATAAATGTCATAATTTGATAGGTAACCCCCCCCCCCCCACCCCAGGGTAGTACTTGGTGGAAGCACCTTTGGCAGCCATTACATAACTCTTAGGGTAACACAGTATATCCATTGATTTTGTCAAAATTAGTCAGGCTTAGTGCATTGTTGGTTGGGGATTATTGATGAGAAGTTATATTTAAACCTTGTCACCTCTTGGCAATCTATTCTGGTGTGTCTTTGGAATTAAAATGTGTGCAATTGTCTAGCTGAAAAATAAAACTATCCCAGGGTCAGGTTTTCTGAAGACTAACTTTTTAGCTGGGCTTTGTTCCTTTCATATTTATTTTGATCCTGACAAACTCCCCAATCCCTGCCAATGACAAGCATACCCATAACATGATGCTGCCACCACAATACTTGAAAATAGAAAAGGGTTTCACTCTGTGTTGTATTGGATTTGACCCAACCCTGTAGGTTTTTCATTTAGGCCAAAAAGTGAATTTATTTGCTGTGCTGTCTTGCAGTATTACTTAACCGACAAATTCATCCCGTGGGCCGCCAGTTGGGGAACCCTGCTGTAGGCTATGTTTTGGATCTCCGTTCATCTTTGGTTTACTGCGTTTATTTACTGTTAATATAACTAGCCTAAATATAGATTGTGTCATGCCTTTATTCATCTGATTGTTTGTTTACTACTCCTACTAGTTGGTACCACTGTTTCTTTTGTTCGCAGTTTTCGGTATTCTAAGCCAAAACTGCTATTCAGTATTTTTGTTTGCATGCATGAATAACTAGGCTACAACTTTCAGCATTTAGTTTGCATTATTTTTGGTAAAACAGCTGTGTGTACGACTGCATTCACATAGGCTGTTTGTAATAGGTGAATTGCCCTATCGATCTTTTAGGTAATATTCATTACCAAAACAGCCTAGCTGTAGGGCAGTGGTTCTTAACCTTGTTGGAGGTACTGACCCCCACCAGTTTCATATGTGCATTCACCGAACCCTTCTTAATTGGAAAAATGGCTCTCTTCACCTTGAATTCAGCGAGCGTTGTGTTCTTGTATTGTCCATCTCCATGCAGCTTAAGGAAGTGTTCTCTTAGTTTTGCCGGTGCTAGACTAGAATTGCTCAACTTGGCATTGCAAATCATGCAGTTAGGACGCTGACTCTCATCACGTTCCGTTATACATGTGAATCCATATTGTACATATTCGTCCGACCACTTTCTTTTTTTGCTCGACATAGTTAGTATGAAGGGATTAAAATATTAATAAAGAAATCACACGACGTACCATCACGACAGTCACAATTCGACTACTGAGCGCGCCAAATTCCCTGCAGCACAGATAGGCCAAGCGATGTTGCGTGATCACCTGCAGCCAATGATGGCCAAGCGGGGCGTGTCATCACGAATCATATGAGTCGGGTGTGTGTCTTGACCTCGGCCGAACCCCTGAGACTGACTCACCGAACCCCTGGGGTTCGATCGAACCCAGGTTAAGAACCACTGCTGTAGGGCATCCATTGTGCTAATACAGCGCATCACAGATTTCAAAAGCATTTCAATGATCTCGGAGTCTCGGCATTTGAACTTTATGTGTATTGTGGTATAGCGTGATTATACAGTATAATCAGAATTCAATATAATTCCAATGCAAAACCCCCCCAAATGTTTTGTCCCATTGCCGATTTCAACTGCCCCCCTTAGTCACTTTATCCTGGCGCCGGGTCAGATAATATCTTAAGCAAAATAATGTGTTTTTAAGTTTTAGTTTGAACATTCTGAAAGTTCTGTGGCAGGGATTTCAGTTAAGAATGTTGAATACTGCAATCCGCCATTAAAATGAATGGGGATACAACAAGCTTTATAGTTTATAAAGTATGAATGGTAGCAAAAAGCTGTGTTGACATTATCTATGTTGAGTCATTCTGCACATTTGAATGTTGGGTTGGTCTTTAGCTGAAACGGATCAAGAGCAGTGGCAAATCCCACATTTCCCTTTGAAGTCGATGGCGATTTTAAGCAAATTTCAAATGATTTTAGTTCAGAAATCACAAATAGTATCAACAGTCTTTTGACAGGCAATATAAGTTGGGTCAGTATGTACATGTAAACGGTTAAAAACAGTGGCAAATCCAAATAAATCTAATCAAATTGTATTTGTCACATGCTTCGTAAACAACAGGTGTAGATTAACAGTGAAAGGCTTATTTATGGGCCCTTCCCAACAACGCAGAGAGAAAAAAAGAGAACTAATAGAAAAAAACAAGTAATTAGAGAGGAGCAGTAAAATAACAAGGAATAAATACACAATGAGTAATGATAACTTGGCTATATACACGGGAGAACCAGTACCGAGTCAATGTGCAGGGGTACGAGGTAATTGAGGTAGATATGTACATATAGGTAGGGATAAAGTGACTAGGCAACAGGATAGATAATAAACAGCAACAGCAGCATATGTAATGAGTTAGTGCAGATAGTTCGGATAGCTATTGTTAACTATTTTACTTTTTTAATTTTTATTTATTTATTTATTTTTTATTAAGGGCTGGATCAGCTTAACATTGCGGAAAGATTGATGCTTCCATCAATGTAATTGTCTGCATCATTTCCAATCCCCCATATATATATTTTTGTAAATATATATATCCATATTTTTGAACCTATATACATTTTACACACCCTGTATGTTTTACATTGGTTATCTTGTTATTAGTCCCACCCTTCAGATCCATTCAACCCCTCCCATCTATCTCTCAACACCATCCATTTTGTATTTCTATTTGCCATATATTTTTCAACTGTGCTGTGATGCTTGAAAAAAGTACTGAACCTTTCTATTTTCATAGCTTCTACAGATTGTAAATTAAAAATAAACATTTTTGCTAAAATAATTATTATATTATTGATTGATTGACTATCGCTTTTCAAATCACCCAGTATTGCTATCTGCAGCGTTAGTTCTAGGCAAATGTTGCAATTCTTCAGCCATTCCTGGACCTGTGACCAAAAACGAGCTACATATGGACAATACCAAAATAAATGATCTAATGACTGCCTCCTCACAGCAAAATCTGCAGAGCTGGGAAGATTGTATCCCCAATATATATAACATTCTATTGGTTGCAAGAATTTTATATAGTAATTTAAATAGAAAAATTCAAAGATTTGAATCAGGCGTTGTTTTGCGTATCAATTCATAAACCATGTGCCATGGAATGGGTACATCGAAAATCTCTTCCCAGCTATTTTGCAATTTATATGGCACAGCTGTCAGTTTTTTGGTCCTTAAATGAAATTGGTATATGTTTTTATTCATCACACTTTTATTTAACCATTTATAGTCTTTAATACAGGGCCGACATACAAGTTCCTTACTTTTTCCCCTTCTACTTGCCTCTTCCATTTTTGTGGTAATGCTGCAATTAGTTGGTTGTAATTTTGGGTAGAGCAGACATTTCCATATGTCTGTGTTAGCTGCATGTGTGACATAACTCCACCAGTCCTATTTATGATATCATTCACAAAAATTATACCTTTTTAAAAATTTCTTAGAAAAATACGGTTTTTTATCAATTAGTATATTTGAGTTTAACCACAATATTTGTTGTATTATTTGTTCTGTCTTTTCAGGTGGATAAAACTGAAATTGCAACCAACTTTCTAAGGCTTGATATTTTGGAGATTATTTCCTTTTCAAACAGGGATAAAGGGATAAAGTGACTAGGCAACAGGATAGATAATAAACAGCATCAGCAGCATATGTAATGAGTCAAAAGAGTTAGTGCAAAAAGGGTAAATGCAGATAGTTTGGATAGCTATTGTTAACTATTTAGCAGTCTTATGGCTTGGGGGTAGAAGCTGTTCAGGGTCCTGTTTGTTCCAGACTTGGTGCATCGGTACCACTTGCCATGCGGTAGCAGCGAGAACAGTCTATGACTTGGGTGGCTGGAGTCTTAGACAATTTTTAGGGCCTTCCTCTGACACGGCCTGGTATAGAGGTCATGGATGGCGGGGACCTCGGCCCTAGTGATGTACTGGGTCGTATGCCAAGCAGATGCCATACCAAGCGGTGATGCAGCCAGTCAAGATGCTCTCAGTGGTGCAGCTGTATAACTTTTTGAGGATCTGAGGGCCCATGCTGAATATTTTCAGCCTCCTGAGGCGGAAGAGGCATTGTCGTGCCCTCTTCACGACGGTGTTGGTGTGTGTGGGCCATGATAATTCCTTAGTGATGTGGACACCGAGGAACTTGAAGCTCACAATTTCCTCCACTACAGCCCCATCGATGTAGATGGGGGTATGCTCAGCCCTCTGTTTCCTGTAATTCACGATCAGCTCATTTGTCTTGCTGATGTCGAGGGAGAGGTTGTTGTCCCCGGCACCACACTGCCAGGTCTCTGACCTCCTCCCTGTAGGCTGTCTCATCGTTGTCGGTGATCAGGCTTACTACCATCGTGTCGTCGGCAAACTTAATGATGGTGTTGTGCTCGGCCACGCAGTCTTGGGTGAACAGGAAGTACAGGAGGGGACTAAACACGCATCCCTGAGGGACCCCTGTATTGAGGGTCAGAGTGGCGGATGTGTTGTTGCCTACCCTCACCACCTGGGGGCGGCCCGGTCCTTACCTTAATGATGAGCTTGGAGGGCACTGTGGTGTTGAATGCTGAGCTCTAGTCAACGAACAGCATTCTCACATAGGTGTTCTTTTTGTCCAGATGGTAAATGGCAGTGAGAGAGGTGAAATGGCAGAGAGAGAGAGCACTGAGGAGGGACGGCCACTAGGGGAGCTAGTGGACATGAAGCGTTCAGTGTCAACTTGCCCTATATTAGTCTGGGCTCCAGTTCTACCAGATGATTGGTTCAGTGCACGTCTCTTATAAGAACACAATACCATGTATCACAGTTTAAACGCATTGTGAGCAGTAGTGCTGAAGGAGATGAGGCTACAGGCTGTGGGGACAGAGAGGGCTGACGGGGGCTTCAGGCTGGCTTTGGCTGTAGATGGAGTCAATGGTCTCTAGGGGAGGACCTTGCTCGAGGAGGACCAGAGCCCTGTACTAATATATTCTAAATAGTCAGTCACTGTGATGCTGATTTATTGCTTCCATTTTGGTGTCTTTGTAATTTCTGTGTAAGAATTGAGTACCTCACTGACCTCTCTCTCTTTCTCTCTCTTTCTCCTGTCTGTCAAGTGGCTCCAGAGGAGTTGACGTTGGTTCATAACTTGAGGAAGATGATCAACAATGACTGGGTGAGAACTGCATGGAGTGGTTATCCTTTATGTCTAATGGAGAGCTCAGGGAAAATGATTACCTCTTGTTCAAATCAATTATTGGTCACATACACATATTTAGCAGATGTTATGGTGGGTGTAGTGAAATGTGTGTGTTCCTAGCTTCCTTACAACAATACACACAAATCTAAAATGTCGGAGTGGCATTGACTAAAATACAGTAGAATAGAAAACAGTATAGACATATGAAATGAGTAAAGCAGTATGTAAACATTATTAATGTGACTAGGGCAGCAGACTCTAAGGTGCAGGATTGAGTAAACGGGTGGTATCCGGCTAGTGATGGCTATTTAACAGTCTGATGGCCTTGAGATAGAAGCTAGAGAAAGATAGTCTCTTTCTCTCCCTCCATTTCATCCTCTTTTTCTCTGTAACTTTGCTCTCGGTCTGTCTGTCCATGACGTCCGTCCGTCCGTCCCTCCCTCCCTCCCTCCGTCCCTCCGTCCGTCCGTCCCTCCCAGAGGAGTTGACGTTGGTTTATAACTTGAGGAAGATGACTTACAGTTGAAGTCGGAAGTTTACATACAGGTTGGAGTCATTAAAACTCATTTATCAACCACTCGACAAGTCTTGGCAAGTCGGTTAGGACATCAACTTTGTGCATGACACAAGTAATTTTTCCAACAATTGTTTACAGACAGATTATTTCACTTATAATTCACTGTATCACAATTCCAGTGGGTAAGAAGTTTACATACATTAAGTTGACTGTGACTATAAACAGCTTGGAAAATTCCAGAAAATCATGTCATGGCTCTAGAAGCTTCTGGATGCGGATGTATTTCAAGGCCTACCTTCAAATTCAGTGCCTCTTTGCTTGACATCATGGGGCATCATAGGACAATCAAAAGAAATCCTCAAAGACCTCAGGAAAAAAATTGTAGACCTCCACAAGTCTGGTTCATCCTTGGGAACAATTTCCAAATGCCTGAAGGTACCACGTTCATCTGTACAAACAATAATATGCAAGTATAAACACCATGAGACCACGCAGCCGCCATACCGCTCAGGAAGGAGACGTCTTGTGTCTCGTAGAGATGAACGTACTTTGGTGCCAAAAGTGCAAATCAATCCCAGAACAACAGCAAAGGACGTTGTGAAGATGCTGGAGGAAACAGGTACAAAAGTATGTCCAGAGTAAAACGAGTCCTATAACGACATAACCTGAAAGGCCGCTCAGCAAGGATGAAGCCACTGCTCCAAAACCACCATAAAAAAGCCAGACTACGGTTTGCAACTGCACATGGGGACAAAGATCGTACTTTTTGGAGAAATGTCCTCTGGTCTGATGAAACAAAAATAGAACTGTTTGGCCATAATGACCATCGTTATGCTTGGAGGAAAAAGGGGGAGGCTTGCAAGCCCAAGAACTCCATCCCAACCGTGAAGTATGGGGGTCGTAGCATCATGTTGTGGGGGTGCTTTGCTGCAGGAGGGACTGGTGCACTTCACAAAATAGATGCCATCACGAGGAAGGAAAATTATGTGGATATATTGAAGCAACATCTCAAGACAGCAGTCAGGAATTTAAAGCTTGGTCGCAAATGGGTCTTCCAAATGAACAATGACCCCAAGCATACTTCCAAAGTTGTGGCAAAATGGCTTAAGGGCAACAAAGTCAGGGTATTGGAGTGGCCATCACAAAGCCCTGACCTCAATCCTATAGAAAATATGTTGGCAGAACTGAAAAAGTGTTTGCGAGCAAGGAGGCCTACAAACCTGACTCAGTTACACCAGCTCTGTCAGGAGGAATGGGCAAAAATTAATCCAACTTATTGTGGGAAGCAAGGGGAAGGCTACCCGTAACATTTGTTACTAGGATTAAATGTCAGGGATTGTGAAGAACGGAGTTTAAATGTATTTGGCAAAGGTGTATGCAAACTTCTGACTTCAACTGTATGTCTAATGCGAAGTCAGGGCTACACACAAATTAAAAAGTAAAAGAATGGAATTAAGATATATATTAATATTAGGACAAGCAATGTCGGAGAGGCATTGACTAAAATACAGTAGAATAGAATACAGTATACACATGAAATGAGTAAAGCAGTATGTAAACATTATTAAAGTGACTAAGGCAGCAGCCTCAAAGGTATCTGGCTAGTGATGGTTATTTAACAGTCTTATTGCTTGGGGGTAGAAGCTGTTTTTCAGACTCTCGGTCCTAGCTTTGATGCACCTGTACTGACCTCTCCTTCTGGATGGTAGCCGGGTGAACAGGCAGTGGCTTGGTTGGTTGATCTCCTCAATTAACTTTTTGGCCTTCCTGTGATATCGGGTGCTGTAGGTGTCCTGGAGGGCAGGCAGTGTGCGTTGGGCAGACCGCATCACTCTCTGGAGAGCCCTGCGGTTGCGGGCGATACAGTTGCCGTACCAGGCGGCGATACAGCACGACGGGATGGTCTCAATTGTGCATCTGTAAAAGTTTGTGAGGGTCTTAGGGGCCAAGCTGAATTTCTTCAGTCACCTGAGGTTAAAGAGGCGGTGTTGTGCCGTCTTCACCACACTGTCTGTGTGGGTGGACCATTTTAGATTGTCAGTGATGTGTACGTCAAGGAACTTGAAGCTTTTCACCTTTTCCACTGCGGTCCCGTCGATGTGGATAGTGGCGTGCTCCCTCTGCTGTTTCCCGAAGTCCACGATCAGCTCCTTCGTTTTGTTGACGTTAAGGGAGAGGTTATTTTCCTGGCACCACTCCGCCAGGGCCCTCATCTCCTCCCTGAGGGCTGTCTCGTCATTGTTGGTAATCAGGCCTACTACTGTTGTGTTGTGATTAATGTTGTTGTATGTCCAGTCCAAAAACGACCTCCAGCCGTTTGGTGTCTTTAGATCAGGGCTATTAGGAGGAAGGGACTAAGGGAATGATCTAGATGTTTTTGGACAAGACCCTTCTGACGTGTTTACATGCATCATGTTTCATGTTATTGTATGACCAGTCAAATAGAAACAGAAGTTCACCTATAAAAACTTCTATCCTCATCCTCTGTGTTCCTCCTACAGGAGGGCTTTGACAGCATGGACCCGTTTGTCCCAGTACCAGTCTCCCTCTACAGTGAGAAGGAGTATATATATTTTTGTTGTATATGTATTTTATTTTCAAGGATTTTCTTTTGCAATTTAGTACAAAACAAAAACACACAAAACAATGACAAAAAACACAGCTGCCAGACATATGAAGTGAAGTATTGCTTAAGCAAGACATGTGACAAGAATAGAGCAACAATGACAGTTAGAACAACACTAAGCATTCCTAGTGTTCACAATCAGTCTTTGTCCAGAAGGTCCCCAAATCATGATAAATCTGCTGGAGGAGTTAGTCCTGAATAAAACTAAAACTAACAAAGTTGTTGCCTGTCAGTTTGTTTGGGCACTGATTTGGAGAAAGGCAAGGCTGGAAGAGAGGAATTTGTTACAGACTTGACTTCCATATGTTGCCACAGGGGGCAACCGTGTCCAACTTATCAGGGAAACCCAGATGGCAGTATGTTAATGCCCTGGCATTTGCAGCCCAGTAGTAATGCTTAAAGATGGGTAGGCCTCTACCACCACTTTCCTTGGGCTTCTGCAAGTAGGCTTAACAAATACGATGTTTTTTCTAACCCCAGACAAATGGCAAGATTGTCGAGTCCAATGTCTTCAAAAATGAAGAGGTAAGAAAAATTTGAAGATTCTGGCTACCAGCTCACTGTAGTTAAGCTTGAAGATGAGCTTTTGATTTCTAGGTATTTTTAGTCCCAGGTAAGTTAAGTGGTCATGCACCATTTTAAATGGTATCCTCTGTAGCTCGCTTGCTGTAATATTATATGAGATTAAAAAAAAATACGTTTTTGTCTTTTGAGCTTCTAGTCATGAAATCTATGCAGCCTACTCAATCACTTTTTATAGCTACTGTTTACAGGCCTCCTGGGCCATATACAGCATTCCTCACTGAGTTCCCTGAATTCCTATTGGACCTTGTAGTCATAGCAGATAATACTCACATTTTTGGTGACTTTAATATTCACATGGAAAAGTCCACAGACCCACTCCAAAAGGCTTTCGGAGCCATCATCGACTCAGTGGGTTTTGTCCAACATGTCTCTGGACCTATTCACTGCCACAGTCATACTCTGGACCTAGTGTTGTCCCATGGAATAAATGTTGTGGATCTTAATGTTTTTCCTCATAATCCTGGACTATCGGACCACCATTTTATTACGTTTGCAATCGCAACAAATAATCTGCTCAGACCCCAACCAAGGAGCATCAAAAGTCGTGCTATAAATTCTCAGACAACCCAAAGATTCCTTGATGCCCTTCCAGACTCCCTCTGCCTACCCAAAGGAGGACAAAAATCAGTTAACCACCTAACTGAGGAACTTAATTTAACCTTGCGCAATACCCTAGATGCAGTTGCACCCCTAAAAACATTTGTCATAAGAAACTAGCTCCCTGGTATACAGAAAATACCCGAGCTCTGAAGCAAGCGTCCAGAAAATTTGAACGGAAATGGCGCCACACCAAACTGGAAGTCTCCCGACTAGCTTGGAAAGACAATACCGCGCAGTATCGAAGAACCCTCACTGCTGCTCGATCATCCTATTTTTCCAACCTAATTGAGGAAAATAAGAACAATCCGAAATTTATTTTTGATACTGTCGCAAAGCTAACAAAAAAAAAGCATTCCCCAAGACCTCTCAGCAGTAAAAAAAATCATAAACTTCTTTGAGGAAAAGATCATAATCATTAGAAAGCAAATTACGGACTCCTCTTTAAATCTGCGTATTCCTCCAAAGCTCAGTTGTCCTGAGTCTGCACAACTCTGCCAGGACCTAGGATCAAGGGAGACACTAAAGGGTTTTAGTACTATATCTCTTGACACAATGATGAAAATAATCATGGCCACTAAACCTTCAAGCTGCATACTGGACCCTATTCCAACTAAACTACTGAAAGAGCTGCTTCCTGTGCTTGGCCCTCCTAGGATCATTCATTAACTTCTTTGAGGAAAAGATCATGATCATTAGAAAGCAAATTATGGACTCCTCTTTAAATAAACGGCACTCTATCCACCGGATGTGTACCAAACTCACTAAAAGTGGCAGTAATAAAGCCTCTCTTGAAAATGCCAAACCTGGACCCAGAAACTATAAAAAACTAACGGCCTATATCGAATCTCCCATTCCTCTCAAACATTTTTGAAAAAGCTGTTGCGCAGCAACTCACTGCCTTCCTGAAGACAAACAATGTATACGAAATGCTTCAGTCTGGTTTTAGACCCCATCATAGCACTGAGACTGCACTTGTGAAGGTGGTAAATGACCTTTTAATGACGTCAGACTGAGGCTCTGCATCTGTCCTCGTGCTCCTAGACCTTAGTGCTGCTTTTGATACCGTCGATCACCACATTCTTTTGGAGAGAGTGGAAACCCAAATTGGTCTACACGGACAAGTTCTGGCCTGGTTTAGATCTTATCTGTCGGAAAGATATCAGTTTGTCTCTGTGAATGGTTTGTCCTCTGACAAATCAACTGTACATTTCTGTGTTCCTCAAGGTTCCGTTTTCGGACCACTATTGTTTTCACTATATATTTTAACTCTTGGGGATGTCATTCGAAAACATAATGTTAACTTTCACTGCTATGTGGATGACACACAGCTGTACATTTCAATGAAACATGGTGAAGCCCCACAATTGCCCTCGCTGGAAGCCTGTGTTTCAGACATAAGGAAGTGGATGGCTGCAAACTTTCTTCTTTTAAACTCGGACAAAACAAAAATGCTTGTTCTAGGTCCCAAGAAACAAAGAGATCTATTGAATCTGACAATTAATCTTGATGGTTGTACTGTCGCCTCAAATAAAACTGTGAAGGACCTCGGCGTTACTCTGGACCCTGATCTCTCTTTTGACGAACATATCAAGACTGTTTCAAGGACAGCTTTTTTCCATCTACGTAACATTGCAAAAATTAGAATTTTCTATCCAAACATTATGCAGAACAATGAATCCATGCTTTTGTTACATCTAGGTTAGACTACTGCAATGCTCTACTTTCCGGCTACCCGGATAAAGCACTAAATAAACTTCAATTAGTGCTAAATACGGCTGCTAGAATCCTGACTAGAACCACATTTTTTTATCATATTACTGAATGCCAAGCATCACGTCTGGCACCATCCCTACGGTGATGCATGGTGGTGGCAGAACCATGCTGTGGGGATCTTTTTCAGCGGCAGGGACTGGAAGACTAGTCAGGATCGAGGGAAAGATGAACAGAGCAAAGTACAGAGAGATTCTTGATGAAAACCTGCTCCAGAGCGCTCAGGACCTCAGACTGGGGAGAAGGTTCACCTTCCAACAGGACAACGACTTTAAGCATACAGCCAAGACAACGCAGGAATGGCTTCGGGACAAGTCTCTGAATGTCCTTGAGTGGCCCAGCCAGAGCCCGGACATGAACTTGGCTGTCATGCAGTCAATTAATTCATGGTCTGTGAGCAAGGAGGGGTTAAAACGCCAACTGTAATTCTGTTTTGGTAAAGCAAGATTGAGGGACAAGATAATTGGACTGTGGTCACTTATTAAGATGCTATGTCATTTCAAATTGAGCACATTGGGTATCAATTTGGAATCTATTAGGAAGTAGTCGATTGTAGAATAATACTTGGGAACATGAGAGTAGAATGAGTAGTCTGTCTGTGGGATGTTGCAGTCTCCAGATGTCCACTAGATTGCTGGATTTGATTAGATTATTTAGAACCTGGACAGAGGTGATATTTGGTGGAGTACTTGTAGACAGTCTGTCAATATACAGGTCAATGTAACAATTAAAATCGCCTTCGATTATTAGATTAGTGGTACTAAGATCTGGGAGTAAATCAAAAACATTACGAAAGAAATGTGGGTCATCAATGTTTGGGCCATAAACGTTCAATAGGGTGACAGGGAAATAGTTAATTTTCCCTGATACTATGATATACTTACCGTGTGGGTCTGTAGACAAGGACGAGAGTTGAAAAGGGATGTTTTTACAGAAGTGAATTGCAACACCTCTAGCCTTGGAAGAGAAGGGTGATTGATAAACTTGAGAAATCCAGTTGGATCTCAGATGCCGCTGCACCGTGGCTTTTATGTGTGTTTCTTACTGGAAAATGATGTCAGCACCATGTGATTTCAATTGCTTAAATACCATACCCTTTTTGCGCGTGTGCCCGAGACCGTGCACATTCCAGGAGACTAATATGACACCTTTAACATCTGACTGATTACCATGACCGTTTCCTGGCATTTATATCCAAGAACATTTCAAATAAAACATCTTAAACATGTACGAATTAAAATAAAACTTGTCTGGCAGCAGAAAACAAAACACAGTAACAGACCCCAGAGAAACCCGGCCTCCCGACTGCTTCCCCAAATGAAGCACTGTTTTCCCCATCTCACGTAAATTAAGACCGCCGGTCATGATGGCTAGAACAGACAAATACTACGCTAACAAGCTAACAACACTTAGACTTAACTAACAGTCCTCTCCTCAGTTGTTGGAAAACAAATTAATATGTTACCGTTCATGAATAAACATAAAATACACTGTTTGCTCAGTCAATATCCCAGAATTTTGTGGCGAGTGATTTCACTCTTTCAGGCGGTTTGTTGTAGTTTTGATTTGAAGCTTGCAGCCTCTTTGGGCTTGGTGAAGACTCTTGGCATGCCGTTGTGATGAACATGTAGCTTGTCTGGAAAACGAAAGCTCTATTTCACCTCTGCCTCTCTCATGGTCTGCATCAGATCTTGGAATGTGCACTGTTGCTCCATCACCTCCATGGTGTAGTCTGAGAAGAAGAGAACCTTTTGGCCTTTGTATTCCATAGCTCGCTGTCATCCAAGTCATAGAATGAGTTCCTTTTCCTGAAAGTGATGTACCCTTGCGATTATGATGTGCGGCTTGGCACCTGGTGAGGGCTTTACCTGTAGAGAGCAGTATGAATAGTCAATGATGAGGGGCTTTGGGAAGTTATCGTCGCCCAGCAGCTTGGGAATGAGCTTAGACACAAACTCTGTGCGTTTCCCTTGTTCTTTGTCCTCCAAAATCCCCACGAGTTTGATGTTCAGCCTGCGACTCCTGCCCTCTAAATTGAGAACCTTTGCTCGTTCTTCACTCAGGTTTCTATGCAGCCCTTCAGTTCGGCCTGTGCTGTCTTGAGACTCAAACATTGTCTCAAGCCTGTTCAACGATCATTGATAGTTATTACAGCCTCTTTCATTTGTTGACACATGGCCGTGGCAGAATCTTGTTGCTGGGTAGCTGGAGAGTTGTAGTCATCAGTTCTCAAAATGGTGCTAGCTGCTGCTTGTTGGGCCTGGGCCTTTGTCAACTTTGCATTAGATGTTCTGTTGGTTTTCGTCGCCATATTTCTCTTTTTCACTATTAGTTAGTGCCTGTGGTATATACTAAACAATGTGTATATCATTTGTGGGGCAAACATGGAAATAAAAATGTAAAAATGTCAGATTTCCAAATTCTTGGAGAGGAGATCTGAAGATTCTACTCCATATTCATATGCACTAGCACCCTCAGTGAGAAGGAGGTGAGAGCTGTTACCTCTACTACCTGGACCACCACTGGCTACAACACCCACACAGTAAGAGATAATCACTTTCACTACTGGTACTGTTTGTGATGGTTTAGATCATGACATGTTGAACTGATTTCTGAGAGATTTCTCTCCCCATCTCTCTCTCTCTCTCTCTCTCTCTCTCTCCATCAGGCTGGACAGAGGAAGAAAGAACTGACCTTCCTTCAGAAACCCTTCTGTACTGGAGAGACTGTGTGCCTTCCTGTAACATCACACATAGACACACACACTCACACTCACACACACCCATAATCATGAACAATCAATAGATACACTGATACAGACACCCAGTAACTGACAAACACAGACACAACCTCACACATAGCTGTAACGTTATAATCCATGTATATGTGTGTATCCTGCCATAATTCATTCTGTTGTGATGCATGATACAGTATTTCTGAGGTCTCATGTATTATTTTATGTGAGCCAAAAAAGCTATAATCTCCATGATGAAAAGTTAGTAGTGATGTTTATTGTCTACAGAAAACATTGAGAATCAGCACAGTCACAATGCACAGAATTACAACACAAACCACTACTTTAAAAGCCAATATATTCTTTATTTTATGTTACTCTGCCTCATTACTAGTGTCCTCACGAGAGCACCAGACCACATTTCTGGGACTGTAGAGCATCAGGGCATCTTCGTCTAGACAGGTATGAGGATCCAATGATGTTATGATTTCCAGATCACCTCTCGATCTCGGTAGAGCTCCAGGGTACCTTTGTCAGTGAGGGTGAGGTGACCTCTTTGTGTATTGTTGCAACGGCCAGTGTTACTTGCCCAAATGGGATGGTCCTGTGTGGTGTAGATGACCAGGTTGCCATCCTGTTGGAGGATGAGCCTCTGAGCATCTTTGTTCTCAGTGTTTGATGCCCAGACAACCCGACCCCAACCGTAGAGCACAAAGTTGCCATCGGTCTGCAAAGAGAAAATGAATTAGCATATAAACATGTTAGAGAAAGACCTCTGTTCAGGATGCCTCTGTTCTATACTGCTGTGCATTCCTTCATCCACTTTTAAATGATTACTTAAAAAATAAATAATTAAGTTATAGGGCCAAAAATATTTCCCAAATTATGTGTGTCGCACTGCTTTGCTTTATCTTGGCCAGGTCGCAGTTGTAAATGAGAACTTGTTCTCAACTAGCCTAACTGGTTAAATAAAGGTAAAAAAAAAAATCTAGCTCACGATCTCCATCAGCAGCAGATATTCATTTAGAATGGGAAATGAATGTGTTTATGCAACAAATGTTAGTGCATAGAATCATATCGCATCGAACTGAATCTCATCAATTCGTTCTCTAATCAAACCGTATCGTTTCAAACTGAAACATGTTTCATATAAGAGCCCATGTATCTAGATAGGCCTACGTATCTAATCGTCTTAAACGGGAAAAATGCACGTCCCTAATATACACTGATTGTTTAAAGAAAAACTACCAAAACTATTTCTGATCGTGAACCTGTACAATAAAAATAAAATATATTGCAAGTCCATTCATGAGGTAATTCGATGAGAAATCTGCCCATTCCTGGTGCTTTTTCTTCACGCGAATCTTTTTAAAGAATCTAATATTTATTTTTTGGTGGTCTCTGTTTTTGGGGATTTATTTTTCGTCTGCTGATAATTGCTTCAGGGTTGTTGAGGCTAAGAAGGCTATAGGATTCGTCCAACTGTTTATTCTGATTTATCTCAATTTCCATAAAGCTTTTAAAATTGTCATTAATTGCATTGTTGTTTCGAATTAACATTCATTTGTATCTTTATCTTTTACAATTATAACTGGTTTAGCGTGTATTTACCAGGCTTATTTGCCATTAAGTAGTATGCTTTATTTGAGTTTAAGAGTTGTCTTTCTTCAAAAGTAAAAGATCGTATTCCTGCTTAAATTCAGAAATGTTATTTTCTTCTTTATCTTGTAAAGATTTTTTATGTGCTTTTTCTAAGATTGTGATTTATTTTTCTTTCATTTTAAGTTCTAAATCAGATGTAACTTTTTGCAGAGAATGATATTATTATTTCCCTAATGTTTTTTTAAATAGGCAAGTCAGTTAAGAACAAATTCTTATTTACAATGACGGCCTAGGAACTGTGGGTTAACTGCCTTGTTCAGGGGCAGAACGACAGATTTTTACCTTGTCAGCTCGGGGATTCGATCTAGAAAGCTTTCGGTTACTGGCCGAACGCTTTAACCACTGGGCTACTTGCTGCCCCAATGTACACCTTAAAGGATATAACAAATTATATCAGCGGTTGGCTTTTCTCTGTCCTCTGTGTCTACATTTGTAATGGTAAAGGTTTTAGTTTAGGTATTTAATACATTTCGGATCCAGAAGATGCCCGCTGATGATTCTCCAACTACTGTTCCTAAGTGTATTTTTCTGTTGGTGTAATTAATCAGAATGATCAATATCACTATATCACACATTTTTTTATCCAGTAAATTGTTGAATGCATTTTTGGAGAGAAAGAAATGTAGTCAATTCTTGAATAGCTTTTCTTACTTAGAGAAAAAACAGATGCCTCGAGATCTTCAGTTTTGAGATCTTTAGTTTCTTGGCAATTTCTCATATGAAATAGCCTTCATTTCTCAGAACAATAATAGACTGACGAGTTTCAGAAGGAAGTTCTTTGTTTCTGGACATTTTGAGCCTGTAATTGAACCCACAAATGCTGATGCTCCAGATACACAACCAGTCTCTAGAAGGACAGTTTTATTGCTTCTTTTATCAGAACAGGGTTTTCTAATGATCAATTAGCCTTTTCAAATGATAGACTTGGATTAGCTAACACAACGTGCCATTGGAACACAGGAGTGATGCTTGCTGATAATGGGCCTATGTACGCCTATGTAGATATTCCATTAAAAAAATCAGAAATTCACTCAAACAGTCTAATTTTAATTTAGTTTTGTTAATGTTAGACTGTTGTAATGTTTTTAACTTTGAATGGTTGTTCAATAAACTTTATTACTGTTAACTGTGTAATTGACTTTTTACAGTCTAATATGTCTGTTGTAGGCTATGCAAGACAATAATGTCAAGTTTATTAGTGCTGTTTCATGGCGGTACAAAATGCATCCATCCACTGACAGTCAAAGTAATAAAAAAAGAAGAAGAATCTGATCATATGTAAAGCATTAAAGCATTCAGGCTGTATCTCAACTGTCTGTGTTTGGGAGTACCATAGGGCAGCGCACAAATGGCCCAGCGTTGGCCCAGGGTTTGGCCGGTGTAGGCCGTCATTGTAAATAAGAATTTGTTCTTAACTGACTTGTCTAGGTAAAAAAAGTTAAATAAAAAATGACTTTAAAATTACCAACTTTTTCCACATTGGAAATCTGTTAGTCTCTTTGCTATAAACAACATGGGACAGTGCAGGAACTGACCAATGGCAGGTACCAATGACAGGCACCAATGGATATTTCCTAATATCGATGGTCTGATCAATGGCAGACACCGACAGGCGTTTCCTGATATCAAGGAACGCCCCGAATTATGTTGGATTTATTGAATTTATGCATCAAACTGTATGCGTAGACAGCTTGACGTTAATGGTAGCAGAAGGTGAATGTTGAACTTTTGTTGCACACATATCCATTAAACATTTTTGAAATATATAATTAAAGTTTGACTACAGAATGTATTACACAGCTTTGATTTAATGACGCTGTCTGTCTGATCAAAGCGTGAATCGTTACATCCCTACAAAATATACTTTTCTAAGGTCAAAATCAGTTGCAGACCAGATATCTAATGTTAATATAATTGAAATGTATGTGTTTCACTAACTATTGTATCTGAAAGATAGCTTTAAATTGTCTATTGTTGGAGAGGAGGTAGTCCCCTTTCAGCAGAATCCTCTCGGTGCTCATGTAGTTCATACTCATGATTCTGAAAGAGAGGATTTATATTGTTTATTTGCTGCAGTTTATTATAGTGGCAAAGTCTGCCTCTATAGTAAACACCCACACAAACAGGAAGGAGCAAAACACATTTAGGCAAAAAGAGAGAGAGAGAGAGAGAGAGAGAGAGAGAGAGAGAGAGAGAGAGAGAGAGAGAGTGAGAGAGAGAGAGAGAGAGAAAAAATGTGCCTAAACTAGCCCTTTTATAATGACAATGGATCATTTCAGTTCTAAATGACAAATGTAAACAACTAAATAATATACACAAGTAATGGAAATGCAACTCATTAAAACCTAATTTAACTGTGGCCATTCCCTGTGCATAAATGAAAAAACACATGTTCAAGTAAAAGTTACCTCAAGTTCTTAAAGGAACTTACAAGTATTTAGGAGCAGTAGATTGAAGAGCTGAATTGCAGGTTCAGTGGCAGGTTGCAGTTGTGCGGTGATGAAGCAGCTCTGGCCTTATATCCCTGCTCAGGTGAAGGGGGTGGAGTAATAAGGATGAGGAAATGGGTGGCATCCACTGTACATTATATTTGACCAAGTGCGACTGAAATGTACATGATAGTTACAATGACCAGTGGTGGAAAAAGTACCCAAAGGTCATACTTGAGTAAAAGGAAAGATACCTTAATAAAAAATGGCTAAAGTAAAAGTCACCCAGTAAAATGTTATTTGAGTAAAATATATATATATATACTGCTGAAAAAAATAAAGGGAACACTTAAACAACACATCCTAGATCTGAATGAAAGAAATAATCTTATTAAATACTTTTTTCTTTACATAGTTGAATGTGCTGACAACAAAATCACACAAAAAGAATCAATGGAAATCCAATTTATCAACCCATGGAGGTCTAGATTTGGAGTCACACTCAAAATTAAAGTGGAAAACCACACTACAGGCTGATCCAACTTTGATGTAATGTCCTTAAAACAAGTCAAAATGAGGCTCAGTAGTGTGTGTGGCCTCCACGTGCCTGTATGACCTCCCTACAACGCCTGGGCATGCTCCTTATGAGGTGGCAGATGGTCTCCTGAGGGATCTCCTCCCAGACCTGGACTAAAGCATCCGCCAACTCCTGGACAATCTGTGGTGCAACGTGGCGTTGGTGGATGGAGCGAGACATGATGTCCCAGATGTGATCAATTGGATTCAGGTCTGGGAAACGGGCGGGCCAGTCCATAGCATCAATGCCTTCCTCTTGCAGGAACTGCTGACACACTCCAGCCACATGAGGTCTAGCATTGTCTTGCATTAGGAGGAACCCAGGGCCATCCGCACCAGCATATGGTCTCACAAGGGGTCTGAGGATCTCATCTCGGTACCTAATGGCAGTCAGGCTACCTCTGGCGAGCACATGGAGGGCTGTGCGGCCCCCCAAAGAAATGCCACCCCACACCATGACTGACCCACCGCCAAACTGGTCATGCTGGAGGATGTTGCAGGCAGCAGAACGTTCTCCACGGCATCTCCAGACTCTGTCACGTCTGTCCCATGTGCTCAGTGTGATCCTGCTTTCATCTGTGAAGAGCACAGAGCGCCAGTGGCGAATTTGCCCATCTTGGTGTTCTCCGGCAAATGCCAAACGTCCTGCACGGTGTTGGGCTGTAAGCACAACCCCCACCTGTGCACGTCGCTGGATTGTTGCCCTCCTACGGCCTCCTCCACGTCTCCTGATGTACTGGCCTGTCTCCAGGTAGCACCTCCAAGCTCTGGACACTACGCTGACAGACACAGGAAACCTTCTTGCCACAGCTCGCATTGATGTGCCATCCTGGATGAGCTGCACTACCTGAGCCACTTGTGTGGGTTGTAGACGGACTGTTCCCCGGACTACGCGTGTAGGGATTTGTACAATGCTTGAAGGCCATTGAACTTGACATTGGTGTCTGTCTTTATTCCTTTATCCAACATATCATACTGAAACATGGTATCAGAAGTGGCTCGAAAACAACACGTTTGTTATTTTTGTAGCTAAGTACAGTATAGGCGCAGTTACGTTCCATATGCGAACACACGCCGTTTCCTACTGCTAGTCACAACACTGATCAACTCGTTGTTAGCTGGCAAGCTAGCATCACTACCTACCTCGATGGCTGAAGGCAAAGAGATCTCCGATTCCATCGCTATGGCAGCGAACATTCCGCCACCAACTCCCATGGTTCTCACAGGGGACTGGAATACTAATTGGGACAACTTCAGGGATGAATTCGAGGACTATGCGCTGGCAACCGGTCTATATGAGAAATCCAACGAGGTCCAAGCGGCAACTCTGAGGAGGTTAATGGACAGCAAATGCAGGCATATCTACCAGCACAATCTGTGTGATGCAAAGGCTATAATGGATGCATTGGAGAATTACTTCAAACCCGCCAGGAACGTCATTTACGATTGGTTCGTTTTCGGAAGCTGCAAACAGGAAGAGGGTGAGTCAGTACACAACTTTGTAACACGTTTGAGAGAAAGATCCACTACTTGTGAATACGGGGGATTGAAAGATGAATTGTTTCATGACAAAATAGTACTGGCAATTGCAAATGAGGATATGCGCCGGCGTCTACTGAGAGAGAGAGGCTTAACATTAGTAACTGCCATTGAAATGTGCCGCACTGCTTAAGTCACTGACATGAGAATGAGAGCAATGGAAATCAAAACCCCACGCACCGACGTTGACACTGTTCACGCTGTTGCCAGGCAGACATTCAGCCAAAACCAATCGAGGCAGAGTAATTCACCACGAACGGTGAACACAGAGAGCCCCATAGCATGTAAATACTGTGGAAATACACATGCACGAGGCAAAGAGCACTGCCCTGCCTACAGAAAACCATGCAGAGCTTGTGGAACTAATAATCACTTTGTAAAAGTGTGTCTCAAAAGCAAAAGACGAGTGAGTGAGGGCAAGATTCACTGTGTTGATGATGTCACTCAGTGTTCAGAACAGTGAAAGTGACATTTACATGCATGAATCCATTGGAGCTGTACACTGAAGAGGGAAGAAATGGTTTGTGACACTACGACTACACAACAAGCAACGTAATGAGCTACAAATACAAAATCAATCTGGCACCTGATACACATCTCTTGCCCAGTGATACTAGACTAAAGCTGTACTCAGGAGAGCTAATGAGCTCTATGGGCATCTTTGTGACCGAATGTGTTATTCGGGGACGCAAACACAAGCTGGAGTTTGAGATTGTGAAAACCAGTCAACATTCTCTCCTCTCAGGCTCTACATGCGAACGCCTGGGACTGATGCAATTCACCGTACCAAATGACCTGTACATCGTGGAGCAGGTCCAGCATGGACCCCTGTCCGAAGAACAACTACTCAGCAGATATGACGATGTATTCAACAGGCCCATTGAATCAGTGCCTGGGGAGGTACACTTTGAATTGGATGAGAGCGTCACTCCAGTCCAGTGTGCTCCTCGCAATGTGCCCATTGCAATGAAAGTGGCTGTGAAGGCCCAGCTGGACAAGTATGAGGCCGATGGCCACATGACATCTGTGACCGAACCAACTGACTGGATCAGCAATATGGTCATAGTGAAAAAACCAGAGAAGCTGAGGGTCTGCATCGACCCAAAGCATCTGAACCAAGCACTGAAACGATCCCACTACATCATGCCGACACTGGAGGATGTCCTCTACAAGCTTCCCAAGGCTAGGATTTTCACCTTGGTGGACGCCCGAGATGCATTCCTTCAATGCAAGCTGGACGAACAAAGCAGCTTCATGACTACCTTCTGGACCCCTGGGGTCAGAAACGCTGGCTCAAGCTCCCGTTTGTTGCCTCAGTGGCGCCTGAGGTATACCAACGCAAGCAGCACAAGTTACTGGCTGGGCTCAAGGGCATTGAACCCATCGCCGATGATGTCCTGATCGTAGGCTGTGGTTGTGGTGACACAGATGAAAAAGCAGAACGCGACTACGATGTGAAGCTCCTGGCACTGATGGACCGCTGCCAATCAGTTAAGCTTCGCCTTGGCCTGAAGAAGCTGCAGTTCAAGGTGAAAGACGTCCACTTCATGGCCACATTCTCTCGGCCAAAGGCCTGAAGCCAGACCCAAACCAAGTCAGAATGATCCTCAACATGCCATACCCCTCTGATGCAAAAGGAGTACATCGTCTCATCGGCTTTGCATACTATCTTGCAAAGTTCATGCCACACCTATCAGCAGTCTGTGAGCCTCTGTGCCGGTTGCTGGACAAAGACACACCATGTCATGGGCTACCAAAACACGAGGCCGCAGTGCAGTACAGAAGCTTTCAAGTATTTTTAATGAAGTACTTTACACTACTGACAATGACTCAACATATTCCAGAAGCACAATCAACACCACTAGTCAGGTGTTGAAAACAAGTGTGCGCTATACACTATGGTGCAATGCATCAGATTATTAAATGTGTTAATGTGTTTGTACCTGTCCCTATTCAAATAAACCATAAAATACCACATTCACTACTATAAAGCAGTTCATTTCTGCCACGGTTTGAGGAAAGAAAGATAGTTGGTGAAATCCAAAGTCAAGAGAATCCTGTAGTAGCCTATCAGTTTTTCTGTGATGAAAATAAATATGTTATTGAATGTTTTCCTGCAATGTTTCCTCATTCTCAAAGTGTCACTTCCTCCTCAACTTGCCAAGGCATTACTTCAGGTGTAATGGGTCCTATGTGTGGCTGGTGTAGAGAGTCAGGCGCAGGACAGCAGATATGAGTAATCAACGTACTTTTACTCAACATGTCAAATAACAAAGTAACAAATACACGCACACCATGACAGACCGAAAATACAATAAACAATCACTCACAAAAACCCATGGGGGAACAGAGGGTTAAATAATGAAACTGTAATTGTGGGATTGAAATCAGGTGTTTAAAACAAAGACAAAACAAATGGAAAAATGAAAAGTGGATCAGCGGTGGCTAGAAGGCCGGTGACGTCGACCGCCGAACGCCGCCCGAAAAAGGAGAGGGACCGACTTCGGCGGAAGTGGTGACATCAGGACTCAGGAGTGAGGAAAGGACTTGGTAAGAAAGGGCCTTAAACCCTACCCTTTCTGGAACAGATGCTTAAAACTAGCGTGTGTTAATTGATAGAATGCTTCAGATTGTTTTTTCAATGTGTCAATGTTTGAAGAATAGGCATGACTCCCACTCACAATGGTTCTCTGGGAAAATGTTACTCAACACCCCTCTATGGAAGTCTCATTAGCATGCTGTGACAAGTTAAAGGAGGATGTTTCTCAGTATTCGCCCACATTTCTTTATCATTCCATAACATCAGGTAGTAGTCATTACCATGGAATAACAGAAGACGAGTAGGCTGCCAGTATGTTGCAAATATCTTTAGTGAACTATTAACAGAACTGTGTTCTGAAGAATTTATGTGTTATTCCCCACCCATCTTAAAGCGTCAATCCGCAGTTGAAACAAGAACCAAACATCTTCCCCGGCCATGTTTTGGTAAAAAGCTGAGGGTTGGGGCTCGAGAAATGTAACCACTCTTAAATTCATAGAAAAAGCTATGGATGCAAGGACTGACCATCCATGATATCAAAATGATAAGTTATAGTGTTTGTTTACTTTTCCGTTGTTTACAAAAATTGGAGTAAAACCAAGCTTTTATTTTGTGTTCTGATGATTGGGTATGACAGTTGTAAAATGGCGCCGGAGAAGAAGACAGATGTTTTACGTGCCCCCAACCAATTGTGTTGTTTTGTTCGTTTATTTGCGTTGTTTGTAACTTGTTTTTTTACTTATTTTGTACATAATGTTGCCGCTACCGTGTCTTATGACCGAAAAAAACTTCTGGACATCAGGACTGTGATTACTCACCATGGACTGGCAGAATCCTTTTTTTCCTTTAACGAGCCTGACGAGCCCGAGGCGAACGATATACTGCTTTCTCGGGAACAGGCCCAGATCCCTGTGATTTGCGTGAAGAGGAGGAGGAGATAAAGGGAACGGAGGGCGGGCTGCCTTCTGTGAATTCGTAGGCGATCGCAAAAACCCCCACTTCCTTCCATTCTTCTTGCAAACGTGCAATCTTTGGACAATAAATTAGATGACCTACGCGGAAAATTAAACTACCAACGGGACATTCAAAACTGTAATATCTTATGCTTCACGGCTGAACGACGACACTATCAACATACAGCTGGCTTGTTATATGCTGCACCGGCAGTATAGAACAGCGGCGTCTGGTAAGACAAGGGGTGGCAGACAATGTATTTTTGTAAATAACAGCTGGTGCACGATATCTAAGGAAGTCTCGAGCTATTGCTCGCCTGAGGTATAGTATCTCATGATAAGCTGTAGACCACACTATCTACCTAGAGAGATTTCATCTGTATTTTTCATAGCTGTTTACATACCACCACAGTCAGAGGCTGGCACTAAAGCAAACCAGAAAACGCTCACCCAGAGGCGGTGCTCCTAGCAGCCGGGGACTTTAATGCAGGGAAACTTAAATCCGTTTTGCCAAATTTCTATCAGCATGTTAAATGTGCAACCAAAGGAAAATAACTCTAGACCACCTTTACTCAACACACAGAGATGCATACAAAACTCTCCCTCACCCTCCATTTGGCAAATCTGACCATAATTCTATCCTCCTGATTCCTGCTTACAAGCTAAAATTATAGCAAGAAGCACCAGTGACTAGATCAATAAAAAAGTGGTCAGATGAAGCAGATGTTAAGCTACAGGACTATTTTGCTAGCACAGACTGGAATATGTTCCCGGATTCCTCCGATGGCATTGAGGAGTACACCACATCAGTCATTGGCTTCATCAATAAGTGCATTGATGACGTTGTTCCTACAGTGACCGTACGTACATACCCCAACCAGAAGCCATGGGTTACAGGCAGCATCCACACTGAGCTAAAGGCTAGAGATGCCGCTTTCAAGGAGCGGGACTCTAACCCGGAAGCTTATAAGAAATCCCGCTATGCCCTCGGACGATCCATCAAACCGGCAAAGCATCAATACATGACTAAGATCGAGTAGTACTACACCGGTTCTGATGCTCGTCGGATGTGGCAGGGCTTGCAAACCATTACAGACTACAAAGGGATGCACAGCCGAGAGCTGCCCAGTGGCACGAGCCTACCAGACGAGCTAAACTACTTCTACGCTTCGAGGAAAATAATACTGAAACATGCGTGAGAGCACCAGCTGTTCTGGAAGACTGTGTGATCACTCTCTCCGCAGCCGATGTGAGTAAGACCTTTAAACAGGTCAACATTCACAAGGCCGCAGGGCCAGACGAATAACCAGGACTTGTACAGCGAGCGTGCGCTGACCAACTAGCAAGTGTCGTCACATTTTCAACCTCTCCCTGTCCGATTCTGTAATACCAACATGTTTTAAGCAGGCTACCAAAGTCCCTGTGCCTAAGAACACTAAGGTAACCAGCCTAAATGACTACCGACCCGTAGTATTCACGTCTGTAGCCATGAAGTGCTTTGAAAGGCTGGTCATGGCTCACATCAACACCATTATCCCAGAAACCCTAGACCCCCTCCAATTTGCATACCGCCCCAACAGATCCACATATGATGCAATCTCTATTGCACTCCAAACTGCCCTTACCCACCTGGACAAAAGCAACATCTATGTTAGAATGCTATTCATTGACTACAGCTCAGCATTCAACACCATAGTGCCCTCAAAGCTCATCAATAAGCTAAGGACCCTGGGAATTAACACCTCCCTCTGAAAATGGATCCTGGACTTCATAACGGGCCGCCCCCAGGTGGTAAAGGTAGGTAACAACACATCCGCCACACTGATCCTCAACACAGGGGCCCCTCAGGGGTGCGTGCTCAGTCCCTTCCTGTACTCCTTGTTCACTCATGACTGCATGGCCAGGCACGACTCCAACACCATTATTAAGTTAGCAGATGACACAACAGTGGTAAGCCTGATCACCGACAACGACGAGATAACCTATAGGGAGGAGGTTAAAGACCTGACCGTGTGGTGCAAGGACAACCACCTCTCCCTCAACGTGATCAAGACAAAGGAGATGATTGTGGACTACAGGAAAAAGAGGACCAAGCACACCCCTATTCTCATCAACGGGGCTGCAGTGGAGCAGGTTGAGAGCTTCAAGTTCCTTGGTGTCCACATCACCAACAAACTAACATGGTCCAAGCACACCCAGACAGTTGTGAAGAGGGCATGACAAAATCTTTTCCCCCTCAGGAGACTGAAAAGATTTGGCATGGGTCCTCAGATCCTCAAAGGTTCTACAGCTGCACCATCGAGAGCATCCTGACTGGTTGCATCAGTGCCTGCCTCCGAATGCAAGGCACTGCAAAGGGTAGTGTGAATGGCCCAGTACATCACTGGGGCCAAGCTTCCTGCCATCCAGGACCTCTATACCAGGCGGTGTCAGAGGAAGGCCCTAAAAATGGTCAAGACTCCAGCCACCCTAGTCATAGACTGTTCTCTCTGCTACCACATTGCAAGCGGTACCGGAGTGCCAAGTCTAGGTCCAAGAGGCTTCTAAACAGCTTCTACCCCCAAGCCATAAGACTCCTGAACATCTAGTCAAATGGCTACCCAGACTATTTGCAGTGACCCCCCTCCCCTCGTTACACCACTGCTACTCTCTCTTGTCATCTATGCATAGTCACTTTAATAACTTTACCTACATGTATATACTACCTCAACTAACCGGTGCCCCCGCACATTGATTCTGTATCAGTACCCCACTCTATATAGTCTCGCTATTGTTATTTCACTGCTGCTCTTTAATTACTTGTTACTTTTATCTCTTATTCTTATCTGTATTTTTTGAAACTACATTGTTGGTTAGGGGTTCGTAAGTAAGCACTGAAAGGTCACTCTAAGGTCTACACCTGTTGTATTCGGCGCATGTGTCTAATAACATTTGATTTGATTTATTTGATGCAGTGCATCAGATTGGTTATTCAATGTGTCAATGTTGAAGAATAGCCATGACATCCGCTCACAATGGTTCTCTGGAAAAATGTTACTCAATACTCTTCTATGGAAGTCTCATTAGCATGCTGTGACAAGTTAAAGAAGGATGTTTCTCAGTATTTGCCCACATTTCTTTATCATTCCATAACATCAGGTAGTAGTCATTACCATGGAATAACAGAAGACGAGTAGGCTGCCAGTATGTTGCAATAAACTTTAGTGAACTATTAACAGAACTGTGACATGGGGTTGGACCCAGGCGCAGAGAAGAGACCAGACTAGGAATCAGTGGTTTAGGATAAACTAAAATACTTTACTGAGAAACAGTAACATCACAGTAACACTGGGAAAACAACAAACACTAGGGCTAGACCACTCATTCAGGCAACAAACACTAGGGCTAGACCACTCATTCAGGCAACAAACGCACACGGCAAACGAATCAAGCTTCTGCAAATGGAAACAGAAAACACATCTCTCTTATAAGGGAAATCATAATTGATAGAACACACCTGAGTGTCATTACTCCTCTAGGATGGTCTCTACCCTCTGGTGACAGGTGGAACCATGACAAGAACAGTGTTTCTGAAGAATGTATGTGTTATTCCCCATCAATCCACAGTTGAAACAATAACCAAGATTCTTCCCCGCCCCTGTGTTGGTAAAAAGCTGAGGTATGGGGTTGGGGAAATGTAACCACTCTTTTTTATTTATTTATTTATTTATTTTTATTTCACCTTTATTTAACCAGGTAGGCAAGTTGAGAACAAGTTCTCATTTACAATTGCGACCTGGCCAAGATAAAGCAAAGCAGTTTGACAACATACAAAAACACAGAGTTACACATGGAGTAAAACAACATACAATCAATGATGCAGTAGAAAAAAATAAGACTATATACAATGTGAGCAAATGATGTGAGATAAGGGAGGTAAAGGCAAAAAAGGCCATGGTGGCAAAGTAAATAAAGTATAGCAAGTAAAAAACTGGAATGGTAGATTTGTAGTTTGAAGAAGGTTCAAAGTTAAAATATAAATAATATGGTGCAAAGGAACAAAATAAATAAAAACAGCAGGGGAAGAGGTAGTAGTTTGGGCTAAATTATAGATGGGCTATGTACAGGTGCAGTGATCTGGGAGCTGCTCTGATAGCTCTTAAATTCATAGACAGAGCTATGGATGCAAGGACTGACCATCCAGGATATAAAATTGATAGTTTATAGTGTTTGTTTACTTTTACTTTGTTGACAAATATTGGGGTAAAAACAAGCTTATATTTTGTGTTCTGATGATTGACGCATTTACAAGTTATATTCTTCAAGAATCAATGGGAACATCATCATGTCATTAATTTACAAGTTGAAAAATGGATGTAGCAACTGCAGATTGCCCTATTAATGTACCAGTCCTAGTTGAACTAGAAAAGTTAAATGTGTTTGCTTGCTGGTCTTGAAGTATTTATGGTTGTGAAATAGTAGTAGTGGTAACGACAGCAGTAGTAATGTTAGTAGTAGCAATGGTAGTAGTAGGGTTTTCATAGGCTAAGGGTTAGTTATAGGGACCAATTTATGGGTGGTTTCTAGGTATGGAGTTGTTATAGTGGGTTATAGTGGGTTATAGTGGGTTGCAGTTGACATAAGACTCCTCCTGGTGGGCATGTTGGAAGACCACCACATTAATTCTTCCAACAACAGCTAAGTGGCTACCCCAAGCTGAAAAGTCCATTGAAAACAAAAGCACCTCCTCCCAGCTACCCACTGCACTGAGGCTAGGAAACACGGTCACCACCGATAAATCCATGACAATCGAAAATTTCAATAAGCATTTCTCTACAGCTGGCCATGCTTTCCTCCTGGCTACCCCAACCCCGGCCAACAGCTCAGCACCCCGCAAACCAATGTAGTGGTTTGTGTTGTAATTCTGTGCATTGTGACTGTGCTGATTCTCAATGTTTTCTGTAGACAATAAACATCACTACTAACTTTTCATCATGGAGATTATAGCTTTTTTGGCTCACATAAAATAATACATGAGACCTCAGAAATACTGTATCATGCATCACAACAGAATGAATTATGGCAGGATGCACACATATACATGGATTATAACGTTACAGCTATTTGTGAGGTTGTGTCTGTGTTTGTCAGTTAGTGGGTGTCTGTATCAGTGTATGTATAGATTGTTCATGATTATGAGTGTGTGTGTCCATGTGTGATGTTACAGGAAGGCACACAGTCTCCAGTACAGAAGGGTTTCTGTTGCTGAGGAAGGTCAGTTCTTTCTTCCTCTGTCCAGCCTGATGGAGAGAGAGAGAGAGAGAGAGAGAGAGAGAGAGATGGGGAGAGAAATCTCTCAGAAATCAGTTCAACATGTCACAATCTAAACCAGGGGTCACCAACCTTTTTGAAACTGAGAGCTACTTCATGGGTACTGAGTCATACGAAGGGCTACCAGTTTGATACGCTCTTCTAAAATAACACATTTGCTCAGTTTGCCTTTAGTTATACGTTATTAATAATGATTAATGATACTCATCTATGTGAAGACACTGATCACGTTAATAATTTCTCACAATAATTATCAACAATGACAATAAGGTGGGAAACAGATATCAATATTCAGCACTTTAATCTCAGTAATTGTTAAATTTTCAGATGATCACTTACATCACTACATTTCATAGGAAAAATGTCCCATTTTCACTAGCCACTGACAAACCCTTTTAACAAATCATGAGCTATGTTGCACAATGTTTCAAAAAGTTATCAATTATGTAATGTTAGAAAAATCAACTTATTTTTAAATAAATCTTGTCACATTTTGAACTAATGACCAAATCTGCTGCATTTTTTAACACACTTTTAAATTGAACACAATTCTTCAATATTTTAATTCAACTTCGTCATGGCACTGCCATGTTGCCACTGACAACATCTGGTATCTGTTTCTTTGTTAGTGGGAAGACTGGCATTGCATGCTGTTCACCAGTGTATTGTAATCTGGTGTGTAACTTGACACTGCAATTGTGAGTGAGTCTTTCAGATGTGCATCAGTGAGGCGTGTTCTGTGTTTGTTCTTGATGAAGTTCATGTCAGAAAATGCTGATTCACAGAGATAGGTTGAACCTAACAGGCTAGCAACCTTCATAGCTGCTGTGCATACTCCACTGTACTTCTCTGTGTCAACAAGGCGCCAAAAGTTTGGTGCAGCCTGGTAGGCTTTGAGGTGGAGGTCATTTTGCAATGTTATGATTTCAATCTCCACCTGTCCAGCATCCAAGTTGATTGTTGCACTTAGTTGCTCAGCAAAGAATGTTGTGTCCACATTCATGAAAGGATTGGAAATTAACGACACACATGGCTCAAACTGATGAAGGTCACAAAACCTATTCTCAAACTCTTGCCCAAGTCTGTTTATGACTTCACAGTACTTTACTGCAACTTTGTCAAATGTCTGATACAGAAGCATTGTCTTTCAGCACCCACTGCACAGAGGGAAAGTGCAGCACCTTTTTTTCAGTAAATCCACAGAGAAAATTTTCATCTTGGCTTTAAATGCATTTAAAGCACTTATCAGATCAACAACAGTCTTATCTTGGCCTTGCAGCTTGCAGTTCAAGTCGTTTAGTTTCCCAGTAATGTCCGTCAAAAATGCAAGGTCAAATGTCCACTCTGTGTCCTCTAGCAGTGAGACGACTTCGCCTTTGGACTGCTTGAACTCTTTGATTTCACCCAAAAGTGACAAAAAAACGAAGTAAAACTCGTCCTCTGCTGAGCCATCGGATTTCTGTGTGTAGCAGCAGGTCACCATATTCAGCTGACATCTCCTCCAATAGCACCTTGAAAATCCTGTGCTGCTTTGCTTTGGAGCGGATGTTGTTTATGATTTTTACAACGGGAGTCATCACGTGCTCAAAGCCGATCACTTTTGCACATAACGCCTGCTGGTGAATGATGCAGTGGTAATGCAGAAATTTTGGGAAGTCTGGGTCACTTTTACAGTGAGCGATGAAACCTGTATGTCGGCCGATCATAGCAGGAGCCCCGTCTGTAGTCAACGCTACCAGCTTTTCCAATGGTACCTTTTTCTGCACGAAAAACTCATTCACCGTGTTATAAATGTCAACTCCCCTCGTAGTTGTCTTTAAGGGCAGTAGTGCCAGGAGTTCTTCTCTTGTGGAGAAATCTTCAAACACCATCCGGATAAAACCTAACAGCTACGCTATACTGCTGCTGTCCACGGACTCGTCGCACTGGATACTAAACCAGCTGCACTTCGCCAGATCCCGGTCCAGCTGATCGGCCAAGTAACCAGACACTCGTCTAACCATCGTAGATGCACCCAGTTGGACGTCAGAGAGGGTGGAGATTAGATCGGTTCCATTTTTCTCGTCTTTAAGTACAGTGTTAGCAATTATCATCATTGCTTCTTTGACAACTTCTCCGTCTGAAAATGCCTTCTTCTTCTTGATCAGAAAATGTGTAGCTCTAAACGAGGCTTCGGTTGCTTTTTGTGACTTTTTAGCCGTCCTCATGAAAAAAGACTGTTGCTTACCCAAAGCTGCCTTTAGCTCATGGGCTTTTTCTGCCCGTAGTTGTCACGGGCGGATAGAACAGTTTAAGGGTGAGTCAAGCGCAGGAGACTGAGGTCCGTTGGAACAAACGTGATTTAATAAATCCAAGGGCAAAATCCATATAAGGCTGGGAGCACAACAGTCAAAAGACTAGAGGAAGCTCCACTCGAAAAGGCAGACTGGGCGCAGCCCAGCAACCCTAATGCCTAGACAATAAGTAGTAAACCAACTACATAAAACCAACACCACCTCTACCACACGTAACAAAGAACAATCCCGCACGAATCCTAACTAAACATAGACAGACTAAATACCCCCCCACTAATGACAAACATGAAACAGGTGCAATCAAAAAACAGACATAACTAACAGACACTGAAACACAGATCGGTGGCAGCTAGTAGGCCGGCGACGACGACCACCGAGCACCGCCCGACCGAGGAGAGGCGCCACCTTCTGTGGACGTTGTGACAGTACTCCTCCCCTGATGCGCGAGTCCCTCAGCGCGCCGACGCCGGTCTCGGGAACGACCCGGAGGGCAAGGCGCTGGGCGATCCGGGCGGAGTATGTGGAAATTCCGCAACACGGCTGGATCCAGAATGTCCCTCGCCGGGAAACCAGCACCTCTCCTCCGGACCGTACCCCTCCCAGTCCACGAGGTACTGCAGGCCCCCCACCCGACGTCGGGAGTCCAAGATGGCCCGGACTGTGTACGCCGGGGCCCCCCCGATGTCCAGGGGGGATGGGGGGACCTCCCGCACCTCAGCGTCCTAGAGCGGACCAGCTACTACCGGCCTGAGGAGAGACACATGAAACGAGGGGTTAATACGGTAATATGTAGGAAGTTGTAACCTATAACACAGCTCGTTTATTCTCCTCAGGACTTTGAATGGCCCCACAAATCGCGGACCCAGCTTCCGGCAGGGCAGGCGGAGGGGCAGGTTCCGGGTCGAGAGCCAGACTCTATCCCCTGAGTTAAACACAGGGGCCTCACTGCGGTGGCGGTCAGCGCTCTCCTTGTGTCATTCTCCAGCCCTCTTTATACACTCCTGGACAGCATTCCAGGTCTCCCTAGAGCGCTGGACCCATTCCTCCACCGCAGGAGCCTCTGTCTGGCTCTGTTGCCATGGCACCAGGACCGGCTGATAACCTAACACGACCTGGAAGGGTGACAGGTTAGTAGAGGAGTGGCGCTGAGAGTTATGGGCCATCTCGGCCCAGGGCACGAACCGCGCCCACTCCCCTGGCCGGTCCTGGCAATATGACCGCAGAAACCTGCCTACATCCTGGTTAATGCGCTCTACCTGCCCATTACTCTCGGGGTGGAAACCCGAGGTCAGGCTGACCGAGACCCCCAGCCTCTCCATAAACGACCTCCACACCCTGGATGTAAACTGGGGACCCCAATCAGATACGATGTTCTCGGGCACCCCGTAGTGCCGGAAGGACATCGCGGTCTGTAGGGCCGTAGGAAGACCGGGCAGACAGGAAGCAGGGAGTATGGGAGTGGGATCGATGGTCTGCTCCTCGGTGTCGTAGAGACGCGACAGTGCGTCGGCCTTCCGGTTCCGAGAACCCGGAATGTACGAAAGGGTAAACTGAAACCTCATAAAGAACATGGCCCACCTGGCTTGACAAGGATTAAGTCTCCTCGCTGCCCGGATGTACTCCAGGTTACGGTGGTCGGTCCAGATGAGAAAAGGTTGACGTGCCCCCTCAAGCCAATGTCTCCACACTGTCAAAGCCTTGACCACGGCTAACAACTCCCTGTCCCCCACATCATAGTTGCGCTCCGCCGGGCTCAGCTTCTTAGAAATGAATGCGCAGGGGGCGGAGCATCGGAGGAGCGCCCGAACGCTGCGAAAGTACAGCTCCTACCCCAGCCTCGGACGCGTCCACCTCCACTATGAATGGCAAAGAGGGATCCGGATGCGCCAGCACCGGAGCGTCGGTAAACAGAACCTTCAGGCGACGAAAGGCTCTGTCCGCCTCTGCCGACCACCGCAATCGCACCGGACCCCCTTTCATCAGTGAGATAATGGGAGCTGCCACCTGACCAAAACCATGGATAAACCTCCGGTAATAATTGGCGAACCCCAAGAACCGCTGCACCTCCATCACCGTGGTAGGGGTCGGCCAATTACGCACAGCCTAACGCGGTCATCTTCCATCACCACCCCTGTGGTGGAAATGCGATATCCCAGAAAAGAGACGGCTTGTTTGGAGAACTCACATTTCTCAGCCTTGACGTATAGGTTATACTCCAGCAGCCGCCCAAGCACTTTACGCACCAGAGCCACATGCGCGGCGCGTGTGGCGGAGTAGATCAAGATGTCATCGATGTACACCACCATACCCTGTCCGAGCATGTCTCTGAGAACCTCGTCCACAAAGGATTGGAAGACGGCGGGAGCATTTTTTAACCCATACGGCATGACGAGGTACTCATAATATCCATCTCGGATATGCACCAGGTTATACACGCTCCTGAGATCTAGTTTGGTGAAGAAGCGCGCCCCGTGAAATGACTCCACGGCCGTAGCAATGAGAGGTAGCGGGTAACTGAACCCCACTGTGATAGAATTTAGACCTCTATAATCAATGCACGGGCGCAGGCCTCCCTCCTTCTTCTTCACAAAAAAGAAACTCGAGGAGACGGGTGATTTAGATGGCCGAATGTATCCCTGTCTCAAGGACTCAGTGACGTATGTCTCCATAGCCACTGTATCCTCCTGCGACAGAGGATACACGTGACTTTTAGGAAGGGCCGCGCCAGCCTGGAGGTTTATCACACAATCCCCCTGTCGATGGGGTGGTAATTGAGTCGCCTTCTTTTTACTGAAGGCGATAGCCAAATCGGCATATTCAGAGGGAATGTGTACAGTAGAGACTTGGTCTGGACTCTCCACCGTGGTTGCACCGATGGAAACTCCTATACACCTACCTGAGCACTCCCTCGACCACCCCTTAAGAGCCCTCTGCCCCCATGAAATCTGAGGGTTGTGAGAGGCTAGCCAGGGAAGTTCCAGCACCACCGGAAATGCCGGGGAATCAATAAGGAACAGGCTGATACGTTCCTCATGACCCCCCTGCGTCACCATGACCAGTGGCACTGTTACCTCCCTCACTTGGCCAGACCCTAGTGGTCGACTATCTAAAGCGTGCACGGAGAAGGGTTGGTCCAGTTTAACAAGGGGAATCCCTAACTTATCAGCAACCCTACGGTCCATAAAACTCCCAGCTGCGCCTGAATCGACTAGTGCCTTATACTGGGAGTGAGGGGAAAACTCAGGGAAAAAACAGAGACGTACATGTGGTCGACAGGGGGCTCTGGGTGTGGCTGGTGCTGACTCACCTGGTGGGTCGATGTGGTGCTCTCTGCCATCTGAATTCCCGGGAGAACCTCTCTAGCACCGGTCCGCAGTGTGTCCTCTACGGCCACAGTGGGTGCATGAGAGGCCCCCCCCCTCCGGTCCTCCTAGCAGCAGTCCCTCCTAGCTCCATGGGCGTTGGAGCAGGAGAGATGGGAGGTGGAATGAATAGGCCCCGATCGGAACATCCCCGGGCAGCCAGCAGGTTGTCCAGCCTGATGGACAAATCAATCATCTGGTCCAGGGTGATGGTACGGTCCCGGCAAGCCAGCTCCTGGCGGACGTCCTCACGTAGACTACACCTGTAGTGGTCAATCAGGGCCCGCTCATTCCACCCCGATCCGGCGGCCAGAGTCCGGAACTCCAGGGCAAAATTCTGAGCGCTCCTCGTCTCCTGCCTCAGATGAAATAATCGGTCGCCCGCCGCCTTGCCCTCCGGGGGATGATCGAATACCACCCGGAAGCGGCGAGCGAACTCTGGGTAGTTGTCCTTAGCTGAGTCTGGGCCCTCCCAGACGGCGTTGGCCCATTCCAGAGCTCTACCCGTGAGGCACGAGACGAGGACGCTCACCCTCTCTTCATCGGAGGGAGAGGGCCGGACGGTCGCCAGGTACAGGTCCAACTGGAGCAAAAAACCCTTGCACCCAGCGGCCGTCCCATCGAACTCCCTGGGAGCCATGATCCAGATCCCGCCTGTACTGGGTTCGGTGGGTGTCGGTAGGGGCGCAGGGTGATAACTTGGTCCTGGTGGGGGTGAAGGAGCGACTCGCTCCCAGCTCTGCAAACGGGCCAGCACCTGGTCCATGGCCGTGCCCAGTCGGTGGAAGAGGCTGGCATGTTGGGAGACTTGTTCCTCCATCGATGGTGTTTCGGTCCCTGCTGACTCCATTTTGTGGTGCGGGATTCTGTCACAGGCGGATAGAACAGTTTAAGGGTGAGTCAAGCGCAGGAGACTGAGGTCCGTTGGAACAAACGTGATTTAATAAATCCAAGGGCAAGATCCATATAAGGCTGGGAGCACAACAGTCAAAAGACTAGAGGAAGCTCCGCTCGAAAAGGCAGACTGGGCGCAGCCCGGCAACCCTAATGCCTAGACAATAAGTAGTAAACCAACTACATAAAACCAACACCACCTCTACCACACATAACAAAGAACAATCCCGCACGAATCCTAACTAAACACAGACAGACTAAATACCCCCCCACTAATGACAAACATGAAACAGGTGCAATCAAAAAACAGACATAACTAACAGACACTGAAACACAGATCGGTGGCAGCTAGTAGGCCGGCGACAACGACCGCCGAGCACCGCCCGACCGAGGAGAGGCGCCACCTTCTGTGGACGTTGTGACAGTAGTGCACTTCCCGGTGGGTAATTAGCATGGTAGCTTTTGTGACACGTAGTGAAGTGTCTCTCCACATTGTGCCGCTTTGCCGTCGCCACAGTCGCCCCGCAAATGAGACACACACAGGTTTCTTTCACAGTCGTAAAAACTAATTCCTCCTCCCAATCGTTGTGAAAGTGATACGTTTTCTTCCTTTTTTCTACCATGTTTTTGGGGCAAGAAACTGCATTCAGCTACCATCTTCGCTGCGTACGCTAGCATACTCTCCACGAGAACTGCTTTTTTCACTTGCACAATACTGACCTTTGAACTAGAGTAGGTCAGAGTTCACCTAAACTTATCTAAACTCATGTATAATGAAAATATTTTTAAGATAGTCATTTTTAAATATATATAAATGCAAGTGTGATTAAAAAGAATAGCAACAGAATACAACTAAATTTCAGATGCAGCTCACTAGTGAGTTGTGCTATTTTTGGACCAGGCCTGCGGGCGACTCGTGGTCAATGGGGGCGACCTGGTGCCCGCGGGCACCGTGTTGGTGACCCCTGCCTTATATTAAGCAAACCAGACTGCATCATTTTCTAGGTTTTTATATTTACAGATAGCCAGGGGCACGCTCAAACACTAATACATCATTTACAAACAAAGCTAGGGTTTAGTGAGTCCGCTAGATCAGAGGCAGTAGAAATGACCAGGGATGATTGTTACAGAGTCTAGTTGATAGGTAATCGACTAGACGGACTGTTCCCCGGACTACGCGTGTAGGGATTTGTACAATGCTTGAAGGCTATTGAACTTGACATTGGTGTCTGTCTTTATTCCTTTATCCAACATATCATACTGAAACATGGTATCAGAAGTGGCTCGAAAACCACACATTTGTTATTTTTTTAGCTAAGTACAGTATAGGCGCAGTTACGTTCCATATGCGAACACACGCCGTTTCCTACTGCTAGTCACAACACTGATCAACTCGTTGTTAGCTGGCAAGCTAGCATCACTACCTACCTCGATGGCTGAAGGCAAAGAGATCTCCTATTCCATCGCTATGGCAGCGAACATTCCGCCACCAACTCCCATGGTTCTCACAGGGGACTGGAATACTAATTGGGACAACTTCAGGGATGAATTTGAGGACTATGCGCTGGCAACCGGTCTATATGAGAAATCCAACGAGGTCCAAGCGGCAACTCTGAGGAGGTTAATGGACAGCAAATGCAGGCATATCTACCAGCACAATCTCACCCTCACAGCACGACAACAGTGTGATGCAAAGGCTATAATGGATGCATTGGAGAATTACTTCAAACCCGCCAGGAACGTCATTTACGATTGGTTCGTTTTCGGAAGCTGCAAACAGGAAGAGGGTGAGTCAGTACACAACTTTGTAACACGTTTGAGAGAAAGATCCACTACTTGTGAATACGGGGGATTGAAAGATGAATTGTTTCGTGACAAAATAGTACTGGCAATTGCAAATGAGGATATGCGCCGGCGTCTACTGAGAGAGAGAGGCTTAACATTAGTAACTGCCATTGAAATGTGCCGCACTGCTGAAGTCACTGACATGAGAATGAGAGCAATGGAAATCAAAACCCCACGCACCGACGCTGACACTGTTCACGCTGTTGCCATGCAGACATTCAGACAAAACCAATCGAGGCAGAGTAATTCACCACGAACGGTGAACACAGAGAGCCCCATAGCATGTAAATACTGTGGAAATACACACGCACGAGGCAAAGAGCACTGCCCTGCCTACAGAAAACCATGCAGAGCTTGTGGAACTAATAATCACTTTGTAAAAGTGTGTCTCAAAAGCAAAAGACGAGTGAGTGAGGGCAAGATTCACTGTGTTGATGATGTCACTCAGTGTTCAGAACAGTGAAAGTGACATTTACATGCATGAATCCATTGGAGCTGTACACTGAAGAGGGAAGAAATGGTTTGTGACACTACGACTACACAACAAGCAACGTAATGAGCTACAAATACAAAATCAATCTGGCACCTGATACACATCTCTTGCCCAGTGATACTAGACTAAAGCTGTACTCAGGAGAGCTAATGAGCTCTATGGGCATCTTTGTGACCGAATGTGTTATTCGGGGACGCAAACACAAGCTGGAGTTTGAGATTGTGAAAACCAGTCAACATTCTCTCCTCTCAGGCTCTACATGCGAACGCCTGGGACTGATGCAATTCACCGTACCAAATGACCTGCACATCGTGGAGCATGTCCAGCATGGACCCCTGTCCGAAGAACAACTACTCAGCAGATATGACGATGTATTCAACAGGCCCGTTGAATCAGTGCCTGGGGAGGTACACTTTGAATTGGATGAGGGCGTCACTCCAGTCCAGTGTGCTCCTCGCAATGTGCCCATTGCAATGAAAGTGGCTGTGAAGGCCCAGCTGGACAAGTATGAGGCCGATGGCCACATGACATCTGTGACTAAACCAACTGACTGGATCAGCAATATGGTCATAGTGAAAAAAACAGAGAAGCTGAGGGTCTGCATCGACCCAAAGCATCTGAACCAAGCACTGAAACGATCCCACTACATCATGCCGACACTGGAGGATGTCCTCTACAAGCTTCCCAAGGCTAGGATTTTCACCTTGGTGGACGCCCGAGATGCATTCCTTCAATGCAAGCTGGACGAACAAAGCAGCTTCATGACTACCTTCTGGACCCCTGGGGTCAGAAACGCTGGCTCAAGCTGCCGTTTGGTGCCTCAGTGGCGCCTGAGGTATACCAACGCAAGCAGCACAAGTTACTGGCTGGGCTCAAGGGCATTGAACCCATCGCCGATGATGTCCTGATCGTAGGCTGTGGTTGTGGTGACAGATGAAAAAGTAGAACGCGACTATGATGTGAAGCTCCTGGCACTGATGGACCGCTGCCGATCAGTTAAGCTTCGCCTTGGCCTGAAGAAGCTGCAGTTCAAGGTGAAAGACATCCACTTTAATGGCCACATTCTCTCGGCCAAAGGCCTGAAGCCAGACCCAAACAAAGTCAGAGTGATCCTCGACATGCCATACCCCTCTGATGCAAAAGGAGTACAGCATCTCATCGACTTTGCAAACTATCTTGCAAAGTTCATGCCACACCTATCAGCAGTCTGTGAGCCTCTGTGCCAGTTGCTGGACAAAGACACACCATGGCATGGGCTGCCCAAACACGAGGCCGTAGTGCAGTACAGAAGCTTTCAAGTATTTTTAATGAAGTACTTTACACTACTGACAATGACTCAACATATTCCAGAAGCACATTCAACACCACTAGTCAGGTGTTGAAAACAAGTGTGCGCTATACACTATGGTGCAATGCATCAGATTATTGTTTATTAAATGTGTTAGTGTGTTTGTACCTGTCCCTATTCAAATAAACCATAAAATACCACATTCACTACTATAAAGCAGTTCATTTCTGCCACGGTTTGAGGAAAGAAAGATAGTTGGTGAAATCCAAAGTCAAGAGAATCCTGTAGTAGCCTATCAGTTTTTCTGTGATGAAAATAAATATGTTATTGAATGTTTTCCTGCAATGTTTCCTCATTCTCAAAGTGTCACTTCCTCCTCAACTTGCCAAGGCATTACTTCAGGTGTAATGGGTCCTATGTGTGGCTGGTGTAGAGAGTCAGGCGCAGGACAGCAGATATGAGTAATCAACGTACTTTTACTCAACATGTCAAATAACAAAGTAACAAATACACGCACACCATGACATGACAGAAAATATAATAAACAATCACTCACAAAAACCCATGGGGGATCAGAGGGTTAAATAATGAAACTGTAATTGTGTGATTGAAATCAGGTGTGTAAAACAAAGACAAAACAAATGGAAAAATGAAAAGTGGATCAGCGGTTGCTGGAAGGCCGGTGACGTCGACCGCCGAACACCGCCCGAACAAGGAGAGGGACCGACTTCGGCGGAAGTTGTGACATCAGGACTCAGGAGTGAGGAAAGGACTTGGTAAGAAAGGGCCTTAAACCCTACCCTTTCTGGAACAGATGCTTAAAACTAGCGTGTGTTAATTGATAGAATGTTTCAGATTGTTTTTTCAATGTGTCAATGTTTGAAGAATAGGCATGACTCCCACTCACAATGGTTCTCTGGGAAAACGTTACTCAACACCCCTCTATGGAAGTCTCATTAGCATGCTGTGACAAGTTAAAGGAGGATGTTTCTCAGTATTCGCCCACATTTCTTTATCATTCCATAACATCAGGTAGTAGTCATTACCATGGAATAACAGAAGACGAGTAGGCTGCCAGTATGTTGCAAATATCTTTAGTGAACTATTAACAGAACTGTGTTCTGAAGAATTTATGTGTTATTCCCCACCCATCTTAAAGCGTCAATCCGCAGTTGAAACAAGAACCAAACATCTTCCCCGGCCATGTTTTGGTAAAAAGCTGAGAGTTGGGGCTCGAGAAATGTAACCACTCTTAAATTCATAGAAAAAGCTATGGATGCAAGGACTGACCATCCATGATATCAAAATGATAAGTTACAGTGTTTGTTTACTTTTCCGTTGTTTACAAAAATTGGAGTAAAACCAAGCTTTTATTTTGTGTTCTGATGATTGGGTATGACAGTTGTAAAATGGCGCCGGAGAAGAAGACAGATGTTTTACGTGCCCCCAACCAATTGTGTTGTTTTGTTCGTTTATTTGCGTTTTTTGTAACTTGTTTTTTTACATTTTTTGTACATAATGTTGCCGCTACCGTGTCTTATGACCGAAAAAAACTTCTGGACATCAGGACTGTGATTACTCACCATGGACTGGCAGAATCCTTTTTTTCCTTTAACGAGCCTGACGAGCCCGAGGCGAACGATATACTGCTTTCTCGGGAACAGGCCCAGATCCCTGTGATTTGCGTGAAGAGGAGGAGGAGATAAAGGGAACGGAGGGCGGGCTGCCTTCTGTGAATTCGTAGGCGATCGCAAAAACCCCCACTTCCTTCCATTCTTCTTGCAAACGTGCAATCTTTGGACAATAAATTAGATGACCTACGCGGAAAATTAAACTACCAACGGGACATTCAAAACTGTAATATCTTATGCTTCACGGCTGAACGACGACACTATCAACATACAGCTGGCTTGTTATATGCTGCACCGGCAGTATAGAACAGCGGCGTCTGGTAAGACAAGGGGTGGCAGACAATGTATTTTTGTAAATAACAGCTGGTGCACGATATCTAAGGAAGTCTCGAGCTATTGCTCGCCTGAGGTATAGTATCTCATGATAAGCTGTAGACCACACTATCTACCTAGAGAGATTTCATCTGTATTTTTCATAGCTGTTTACATACCACCACAGTCAGAGGCTGGCACTAAAGCAAACCAGAAAACGCTCACCCAGAGGCGGTGCTCCTAGCAGCCGGGGACTTTAATGCAGGGAAACTTAAATCCGTTTTGCCAAATTTCTATCAGCATGTTAAATGTGCAACCAAAGGAAAAAAACTCTGGACCACCTTTACTCAACACACAGAGATGCATACAAAACTCTCCCTCACCCTCCATTTGGCAAATCTGACCATAATTCTATCCTCCTGATTCCTGCTTACAAGCTAAAATTATAGCAAGAAGCACCAGTGACTAGATCAATAAAAAAGTGGTCAGATGAAGCAGATGTTAAGCTACAGGACTATTTTGCTAGCACAGACTGGAATATGTTCCCGGATTCCTCCGATGGCATTGAGGAGTACACCACATCAGTCATTGGCTTCATCAATAAGTGCATTGATGACGTTGTTCCTACAGTGACCGTACGTACATACCCCAACCAGAAGCCATGGGTTACAGGCAGCATCCACACTGAGCTAAAGGCTAGAGATGCCGCTTTCAAGGAGCGGGACTCTAACCCGGAAGCTTATAAGAAATCCCGCTATGCCCTCGGACGATCCATCAAACCGGCAAAGCATCAATACAGGACTAAGATCGAGTCGTACTACACCGGTTCTGATGCTCGTCGGATGTGGCAGGGCTTGCAAACCATTACAGACTACAAAGGGATGCACAGCCGAGAGCTGCCCAGTGACACGAGCCTAACAGACGAGCTAAACTACTTCTACGCTTCGAGGAAAATAATACTGAAACATGCGTGAGAGCACCAGCTGTTCTGGAAGACTGTGTGATCACTCTCTGTGTGAACCTCTCCCTGTCCGATTCTGTAATACCAACATGTTTTAAGCAGGCTACCAAAGTCCCTGTGCCTAAGAACACTAAGGTAACCAGCCTAAATGACTACCGACCCGTAGTATTCACGTCTGTAGCCATGAAGTGCTTTGAAAGGCTGGTCATGGCTCACATCAACACCATTATCCCAGAAACCCTAGACCCCCTCCAATTTGCATACCGCCCCAACAGATCCACATATGATGCAATCTCTATTCCACTCCAAACTGTCCTTTCCCACCTGGACAAAAGCAACATCTATGTTAGAATGCTATTCATTGACTACAGCTCAGCATTCAACACCATAGTGCCCTCAAAGCTCATCAATAAGCTAAAGACCCTGGGAATTAACACCTCCCTCTGAAAATGGATCCTGGACTTCATAACGGGCCGCCCCCAGGTGGTAAGGGTAGGTAACAACACATCCGCCACACTGATCCTCAACACAGGGGCCCCTCAGGGGTGCGTGCTCAGTCCCTTCCTGTACTCCTTGTTCACTCATGACTGCATGGCCAGGCACGACTCCAACACCATTATTAAGTTAGCAGATGACACAACAGTGGTAAGCCTGATCACCGACAACGACGAGATAACCTATAGGGAGGAGGTTAAAGACCTGACCGTGTGGTGCAAGGACAACAACCTCTCCCTCAACGTGATCAAGACAAAGGAGATGATTGTGGACTACAGGAAAAAGAGGACAAAGCACACCCCTATTCTCATCAACGGGGCTGCAGTGGAGCAGGTTGAGAGCTTCAAGTTCCTTGGTGTCCACATCACCAACAAACTAACATGGTCCAAGCACACCCAGACAGTCGTGAAGAGGGCATGACAAAACCTTTTCCCCCTCAGGAGACTGAAAAGATTTGGCATGGGTCCTCAGATCCTCAAAGGTTCTACAGCTGCACCATCGAGAGCATCCTGACTGGTTGCATCAGTGCCTGCCTCCGAACGCAAGACACTACAAAGGGTAGTGTGAACGGCCCAGTACATCACTGTGGCCAAGCTTCCTGCCATCCAGGACCTCTATACCAGGCGGTGTCAGAGGAAGGCCCTAAAAATGGTCAAGACTCCAGCCACCCTAGTCATAGACTGTTCTCTCTGCTACCACAATGCAAGCGGTACCGGAGTGCCAAGTCTAGGTCCAAGAGGCTTCTAAACAGCTTCTACCCCCAAGCCATAAGACTCCTGAACATCTAGTCAAATGGCTACCCAGACTATTTGCAGTGACCCCCCTCCCCTCGTTACACCACTGCTACTCTCTCTTGTCATCTATGCATAGTCACTTTAATAACTTTACCTACATGTATATACTACCTCAACTAACCGGTGCCCCCGCACATTGATTCTGTATCATTACCCCACTCTATATAGTCTCGCAATTGTTATTTCACTGCTGCTCTTTAATTACTTGTTACTTTTATCTCTTATTCTTATCTGTATTTTTTGAAACTACATTGTTGGTTAGGGGTTCGTAAGTAAGCATTTCACTGTAATGTCTACACCTGTTGTATTCGGCGCATGTGTCTAATAACATTTGATTTGATTTATTTGATGCAATGCATCAGATTGGTTATTCAATGTGTCAATGTTGAAGAATAGGCATGACATCCGCTCACAATGGTTCTCTGGAAAAATGTTACTCAATACTCTTCTATGGAAGTCTCATTAGCATGCTGTGACAAGTTAAAGAAGGATGTTTCTCAGTATTTGCCCACATTTCTTTATCATTCCATAACATCAGGTAGTAGTCATTACCATGGAATAACAGAAGACGAGTAGGCTGCCAGTATGTTGCAATAAACTTTAGTGAACTATTAACAGAACTGTGACATGGGGTTGGACCCAGGCGCAGAGAAGAGACCAGACTAGGAATCAGTGGTTTAGGATAAACTAAAATACTTTACTGAGAAACAGTAACATCACAGTAACACTGGGAAAACAACAAACACTAGGGCTAGACCACTCATTCAGGCAACAAACGCAAACGGCAAACAAATCAAGCTTCTGCAAATGGAAACAGAAAACACATCTCTCTTATAAGGGAAATCATAATTGGTGATAGAACACACCTGAGTGTCATTACTCCTCTAGGATGGTCTCTACCCTCTGGTGACAGGTGGAACCATGACAAGAACAGTGTTTCTGAAAAATGTATGTGTTATTCCCCGTCAATCCACAGTTGAAACAATAACCAAGATTCTTCCCCGCCCCTGTTTTGGTAAAAAGCTGAGGGATGGGGTTGGGAAATGTAACCACTCTTAAATTCATAGACAGAGCTATGGATGCAAGGACTGACCATCCAGGATATAAAATTGATAGTTTATAGTGTTTGTTTACTTTTACTTTGTTGACAAATATTGGAGTAAAAACAAGCTTATATTTTGTGTTCTGATGATTGACGCATTTACAAGTTATATTCTTCAAGAATCAATGGGAACATCATCATGTCATTAATTTACAAGTTGAAAAATGGATGTAGCAACTGCAGATTGCCCTATTAATGTACCAGTCCTAGTTGAACTAGAAAAGTTAAATGTGTTTGCTTGCTGGTCTTGAAGTATTTATGGTTGTGAAATAGTAGTAGTGGTAACGACAGCAGTAGTAATGTTAGTAGTAGCAATGGTAGTAGTAGGGTTTTCATAGGCTAAGGGTTAGTTATAGGGACCAATTTATGGGTGGTTTCTAGGTATGGAGTTGTTATAGTGGGTTATAGTGGGTTGCAGTTGACATAAGACTCCTCCTGGCGGGCATGTTGGAAGACCACCACATTAATTCTTCCAACAACAGCTAAGTGGCTACCCCAAGCTGCATGATTAAAGTGCCTAAAACTAGTTGATTCTTCACTACGGTCATTGTCTGTGCAGTGCTTGTAGTCGTATTTGCAGACTAATGTAAGCCGACTATTCCTAATGTGAGGAGTACATTGGATAGTCATTAAGGCTGTTAATGAGCACATAGTGGCATAGGCCTATAGGCCATATCAGAGACGTGTCTTTCTTTTGCTCTGGAAAAATGTGGCCTTTGATAAACACTTCATGCAATTCTACTACACTTTATATGACTGGAGACTTTAGCAGAATCTTTTTTAATATGGCAAATCACAGATCATCTTAGGCCTACTCTGCTGACACAGACTGCAGATCAATGCAAACGTCCTTGTCTTGAATGCAACCATGTAATCTAGGCCTACAAAGGGGATACACAAATTGTACAGGTCCATCTAGCCTGGAAGAGGACATTATTGGCCCAATGATAATTTGTTGAATTTTATTCATAAGAGGATGGAAAATCTATGGACATTACAGTATAGAACTAAGGCCTCAATGGGATAGGTTAACCTGCTGTGCTAACTGTTGGTTGTTCCAGCCCAACAATAGATTTAATCTTTATATGACACAAAAGCGCCTGAATTAAACACAACCAAACAGTCAAGAGCACTGATGGTATAGGTGACCTGAAGAAGTGATATTCTAACATCAGGTGTGCTTTTCATTTGTTTATGTACTGTAGGTTGACCAGCTGACCTCTATCAAGACACCCATGTCGACTGGATTCCCACTATGAAGATGAGCAATGCTGCAGCAGCATCAGTTTCTACTTCTACTATTTAGTCCTTTTCCAGATATGAAAGGAGACATCCCCAATTTACACAAGATGGTTGTCATGCTCACTCCCCCACCCTCCTTTTGGCAAATCTGACCGCGACTCCATTTTGCTCCTCCCTTCCAATAAGCAGAAACTCAAACAGGAAGAACCCGTGCTAAGGACTATTCAATGCTGGTCTGACCAATTGGAATCCACGCTTCAAGATTGTTTTGATCATGGGATAGGTTCCGGTTAGCTTCCGAGAACAATATTGACAAATACACTGAGTTTATCAGGAAGTGCATAGGAAACGTTGTACCCACTGAGACTATTAAAACCTACCCTAACCAGAAACCGTGGATAGTTGGCAGCATTTGCACCAAACTGGAAGCGCGAACCACCGCATTTAACCATGGCAAGGTGACTGGGAATATATGGCAGAATACAAACAGAGTAGTCATTCCCTCCGCAAGGCAATCAAACAGGCAAAACGTCAGTATAGAGACAAAGTGGAGTCGCAATTCAATGGCTCAGACACAAGACGTGTGTGGCAGGGTCTACAGACAATCACGGACTATAAAAGGAAAACCAGCCACGTCACGGACAACGACGTCTTGCTTCCGGACAAGCTAAACGTGTTCTTTGCATACTTTGAGGATAACACAGTGCCACCAACGTAGCCCGCTACCAAGGACTGTGGGTTCTCCTTCTCTGTGGCCGACGTAAGACATTTAAAAGTGTTAACCTTCGGATGTCTGTCATCCCAGACGGCATCCCTAGCCGCATCCTCAGATCATGCGCAGACCAGCTGGCTTGTGTGTTAATGGACATATTCAATCTCTCCCTATCCCAGTCTGCTGTCCCCACATGCTTCAAGATGTCCACCATTTTTCCTGTACCCAAAAAAGCAAAGGTAACTGAACTGACCATTGCCCCGTAGCACTCACTTCTGTCATCATGAAGTGCTTTGAAAGACTAGTCAAGGATCATATCACCTCCACCTTACCTGTCACCCTAGACCCAATTCAATTTGCTTACCTCCCCATTAGGTCCACAGACGATGCAATCGCCATCACACTGCACACTGCCCTATCCCATCTGGACAAGACAAATATTTATGTAAGAATGCTGTTCATTGACTAAAGCTCAGCATTCAACACCATAGTACCCTCCAAGCTCATCATTAAGCTCAAGGCCCTGGGTCTGAACCCCGCCCTGTGCAATTGGGTCCTGGACCTCCTGACGGGCCGCCCCCAGGTAATGAAGGTAGGAAACAACACCTCCACTTTGCTGATCCTCAATACTGGGGCCCCACAAGGGTGCGTGCTCAGCCCCCTCCTGTACTCCCTGTTCACCTATGACTGCATGTCCAAGCACGCCTCCAACTCAATCATCAAGTTTGCAGACAACACAACAGTAGTAGGCTTGATTACCAACAACGATGAGACAGCCTACAGAGAGGAGGTGATGGTTCTGGGAGTGTGGTGGCAGGAAAATAACATTCACTCAACGTCAACAAAGCAAAGGAGATGATCGTGGACTTCAGGAAACAACAGAGGGAGCACTGCCCTATCCACATTGACGGGACAGCAGTGGAGAAGGTGGAAAGTTTAAGTTCCTCGGTGTACACGTCACTGACAAACTGAAATGGTCCACCCACACAGACAGTGTGGTGAAGAAGGCACAACAACCTCAGGAGGCAGAAGAAATATGACTTGTCACCTAGAACCCTCTCAAACCTTTGCAGATGCACAACTGAGAGCATCATGTCGGGCTGTATCAACTGCACCGCCCACAACCACACAACCACAAACTACCTGCCCTCCAGGACACCTACAGCACCAGATGTCACAGGAAGGCCAAAAAGATCATCAAGGGCAACAACCAACTGAGCCACTGCCTGTTCACCCCGCTATCATCCAGAAGGCGAAGTCAGTACATGTGCATCAAAGCTGGGACCGAGAGACTGAAAAACAGCTTCTATCTCAAGGCCATCATACTGTTAAACAGCCATCACTAGCACAGAGAGGCTGCTGCATTTAAATATACATAGACATTAAATCAAATCAAATTAAATGTATTTATATAGCCCTTCTTACATCAGCTGATATCTCAAAGTGTGAAATCATTGGCCACTTTAATAAATGGAACACTAGTCACTTTAATAATGTCACTTTAATAATGTTTACATACAGTTGAAGTTGGAAGTTCACATACACTTAGGTTGGAATCATTAAAACTTGTTTTTCAACCACTCCACAAATTTCTTGTTAACAAACTATAGTTTTGGCAAGTCGGTTAGGACATCTACTTTGTGCTTGACACAAGTAATTTTTCCAACAATTGTTTACAGACAGATTATTTCACTTATAATTCACTGTATCACAATTCCAGTGGTCAGAAGTTTACATACACTAAGTTGACTGTGCCTTTAAACAGCTTGGAAAATTCCAGGAAATGATGTCATGGATTTAGAAGTTTCTGATAGGCTAATTTACATTCTTTGAGTCAATTGGAGGTGTACCTGTGGATGTATTTCAAGGCCTACCTTCAAACTCAGTGCCTCTTTGCTTGACATCATGGGAAAATCAAAAGAAATCAGCCAAGAAAAATTGTAGACATCCACAAGCCTGGTTCATCCTTGGGAGCAATTTCCAAACGCCTGAAGGTACCACGTTCATCTGTACAAACAATAGTACACAAGTAAAACACCATGGGACCACACAGCCGTCAATCCGCTCAGGAAGGAGACGCATTCTGTCTCCTACAGATGAACGTACTTTGGTGTGAAAAGTGCAAATCAATCCCAGAACAACAGCAAAGGACCTTGTGAAGATGCTGGAGGAAACCAGTACAAAACTATCTATATCCACAGTAAAACGAGTCCTATTTCGACATAACCTGAAAGGTCGCTCAGCAAGGAAGAAGCCACTGCTCCAAAACTGCCATAAAAAAAGCCAGACTATGGTTTGCAACTGCACATGGAGACAAAGATCGTACTTTTTGGAGAAATGTCCTCTGGTCTGATGAAACAAAAATAGAACTGTTTGGCCATAATTACCATCGTTATGTTTGGAGGAAAAAGGGGGAGGCTTGCAAGCCAAAGAACACCATCCCAACCATGAAGCACGGGGGTGGTAGCATCATGTTGTGGGGGTGCTTTGCTGCAGGAGGGACTGGTGCACTTCACAAAATAGATGGCATCATGAGGTAGGAAAATTCTGTGGATATATTGAAGCAACGTCTCAAGACATCAGTCAGGAAGTTAAAGCTTGGTCGCAAATGGGTCTTCCAAATGAACAATGACCCCAAGCATACTTCCAAAGTTGTGGCAAAATGGCTTAAGGAAAACAATGTCAAGGTATTGGAGTGGCCATCACAAAGCCCTGACCTCAATCCCATAGAACATTTGTGGGCAGAACTGAAAAAGCGTGTGTGAGCAAGGAGGCCTACAAACCTGACTCAGTTACACCAGCTCTGTCAGGAGGAATGGGCCAAAATTCACCAAACTTACTGTGGGAAGCTTGTGGAAGGCTACCCGAAACACTTGACCCAAGTGAAACAATTTAAAGGCAACGCTACCAAATACTAATTGAGTGTATGCAAACTTCTGACCCACTGGGAATGTGATGAAAGAAATAAAATCTGAAATAAATCGTTCTCTCTACTGTTATTCTGACATTTCACATTCTTAAAATAAAGTGGTGATCCTAACTGACCTAAAACAGGGAATTGTTACTAGGATTAAATGTCAGGGATTGTGAAAAACTGAGTTTAAATGTATTTGGCTAAGGTGTATGTAAGTTTCCGACTTCAACTGTATCTTACATTACTCATCTCGTACGTATATACTGTATTCTACTGTCTATGCCGCTGACATTGCTCGTCCATATATTTATATATTCTTAATTCCATTCCTTTACTAAGATTTGTGTGTATTGGGTATATGTGAAATTGTTAGATATTGCTTGTTAGATATTGCTACACTGTTAGAACTAGACGCACAAGCATTTCGCTACACCCACAATAATATGATGTTCTATGTGGAATCAAAACGGGTTCGATATGATCCGAAAATAGTTATATCTGGAACTTTTTTCAGAGGGTTCTCCAACAGGGACATGGTTGTACATTGCCTCTTACACGCTCAGAAAAAAAAGAGTGCTAACGCCATACCTAATCAGGAAGCAGAAACAGTGGCCAAGAAACTGGTTGAGGGATTTGTGTTGAAGCTAAGCGTTCATCGCTCAATCCATTGTGACCAGTGGAGACATTTTGAATATACTCTTTTCAGAGAGATATGCAAATTGTTAAACACTTAATAAAGCCAGAACCACTCCATACAACCGTCAATCAAATGAACAGGACTCATCACTCTGATCAATACGATGTCACTTTATGTTGTTGACAAATAAAACATTTGAATGAGATTCACCCATAAAATCTGATGGCATGCAGGAGTAGTACTACATTTTCCACTGGGTTTACACCATACAATTTATTTTATTTAACCCTTCAGAGAGACCTTCCCAGTGAGAGCACTTTTGGTCTGCAACCATGCAGGGGCGCTCCAGGAATTGGCCAGCAGAGACAGGGGGCAGGTCTCTCTCGAAGCCTTGTGTCCAGGTCTCTGTCGGGCCTTGTGTCCAGGTCTCTCTCGAGCCATGCGCCCAAGTCTCTCTCGAGCCTTGTGTCCAGGTCTCTCTCGAGCCTTGTGTCCAGGTCTCTCTCGAGCCTTGTGTCCAGGTCTCTCTCGAGCCTTGTGTCCAGGTCTCTCTCGAGCCTTGTGTCCAGGTCTCTCTCGAGCCATGCGCCCAGGTCTCTCTCGAGCCTTGTGTCCAGGTCTCTCTCGAGCCTTGTGTCCAGGTCTCTCTCGAGCCTTGTGTCCAGGTCTCTCTCGAGCCTTGTGTCCAGGTCTTACTTGAGTCCATGTCTCTCTTGAGTCCAGGTCTCCCCTTAAAACAAGACTAACCTGGTTAAATAAAAGTTAACCTGGGGGCAAGGTGCACAAGACCTGGGCTAAATACCATGTCAGGTAACATGCAGTAATCACACCTAAACCTGGGCTAAATAATATGTTATGGATCATACAGTATACACACCTTAACCTGTCTGTGTCCAAAATGTGTTAGTGTGTGTGTGTTACAGTATTACTGACGGTCTGTACCCGTGTCCAGGTGAAGACGTTTAACGAGGGCTGTGTGATGGTGAGGCAGCCAGCTCTGGAGCTGATATCTCACCTGAAGAGAGCCGACTACAGCAAGCCCACCATACGCTACCTACTCTGTATCCTACCCTACCTAATACACCTGATCACACCTCAATGTACCTTTACATATTTAATATACACACAGTCATCCCCGTACCTCTCTGACCAGTGTTGTCTACCTGTATTGTGTTCTATTGGTGTTGACCTTGACTGGTTGTGTAGATGGGGTGAAGGGCAGTGGGAAGACCATGTCTCTCTGTCATACTGTCCACTACTGCTCCACACAGGGATGGCTAGTACTACACACACACATACACACACACACACCGAGACGGCATACACACAGACAGACAAAAGAATGATGATAATAATGATTGTGATAATAATCTCCTCTCTATAGCTCACCTGTAGGTGAAGAACTGTAAGGAACTGCTGCCCTCCTCCTACCACACTTCCCGCTTCGACCAGCCAGTTCATGCCTCCAACTGGCTACACACCTACAGATCCACCAATGAAAACTCTCTCTCCAAGGTAGCTCCTCCTCCTCAGACTGATAGTGGGCGCCAGGTACATGTTGCCTGCAGGAACAGATCTTGGATCAGCTTTCCCTCCCCTAATCCTAACATAAGACATTAGAAGTAAGGTATGTATGGAAACTTGAGGTGTGCTGTATGTGTGACTAGTGTATCTCTCCTTGTGTTGTTGTTTTAGATCAAGTTGAGGCAGCGGTACGTGTGGACTAAGAGAGAGAGCACTGAGGAGGGACGGCTACTAGGGGAGCTGGTGGACATGGTGAGTCCAGCGTCAACGTGCCCTTTGTTAGTCTGGGCTCCAGTCTTGCAACATGATTGGTTCAGTGCACTTCTCTTCTAAGAACCCCATACCCCGTGTAAGGGAAAATGTTTAAGTCTGAAGAGAGAGCCTGGAATTGTACACAGTATGCATCTTCTCTCACTCTAACTTGGTTAGTGCAGGTGACCGTGACCTCGTCCTCAGACCAATTGTCAGAATGCCCAGAATATGTTCTGGAAGTTAAGATAGGAGATATTGCTCAGTTTCTTGGGAAACTGAGCCAGCGCGATAACAGCCAGTGACCTGCAGGAACCAACCCCATGAACCATGCCTACGTAGCTTTTTGTGTAGCAGGCTGGGGGACAGAGGGGTGTGAAACACTGCATTTCATTCATTTATAAAACCATTTTGCAACTCCCACATTGCCACATGAAAGAGACAATTTTTCTTACCCATAGAAGTAGTTACTGTACCCCACAACACCTGACATCATTACTTACCCATAGAAGTAGTTACTGTACCCCACAACACCTGACATCATTACTTACCCATAGAAGTAGTTACTATACCCCACAACACCTGACATCATTACTTACCCATAGAAGTAGTTACTATACCCCACATTACCTGACATCATTACTTACCCATAGAAGTAGTTACTATACCCCACAACACCTGACATCATTACTTACCCATAGAAGTAGTTACTATACCCCACAACACCTGACATCATTACTTACCCATAGAAGTAGTTACTGTACCCCACAACACCTGACATCATTACTTACCCATAGAAGTAGTTACTGTACCCCACATTACCTGACATCATTACTTACCCATAGAAGTAGTTACTATACCCCACAACACCTGACATCATTACTTACCCATAGAAGTAGTTACTGTACCCCACAACACCTGACATCATTACTTACCCATAGAAGTAGTTACTATACCCCACAACACCTGACATCATTACTTACCCATAGAAGTAGTTACTATACCCCACATTACCTGACATCATTACTTACCCATAGAAGTAGTTACTGTACCCCACATTACCTGACATCATTACTTACCCATAGAAGTAGTTACTATACCCCACAACACCTGACATCATTACTTACCCATAGAAGTAGTTACTGTACCCCACAACACCTGACATCATTACTTACCCATAGAAGTAGTTACTATACCCCACAACACCTGACATCATTACTTACCCATAGAAGTAGTTACTATACCCCACAACACCTGACATCATTACTTACCCATAGAAGTAGTTACTGTACCCCACAACACCTGACATCATTACTTACCCATAGAAGTAGTTACTATACCCCACATTACCTGACATCATTACTTACCCATAGAAGTAGTTACTATACCCCACATTACCTGACATCATTACTTACCCATAGAAGTAGTTACTATACCCCACAACACCTGACATCATTACTTACCCATAGAAGTAGTTACTATACCCCACAACACCTGACATCATTACTTACCCATAGAAGTAGTTACTATACCCCACAACACCTGACATCATTACTTACCCATAGAAGTAGTTACTATACCCCACATTACCTGACATCATTACTTACCCATAGAAGTAGTTACTATACCCCACATTACCTGACATCATTACTTACCCATAGAAGTAGTTACTGTACCCCACATTACCTGACATCATTACTTACCCATAGAAGTAGTTACTATACCCCACATTACCTGACATCATTACTTACCCATAGAAGTAGTTACTATACCCCACAACACCTGACATCATTACTTACCCATAGAAGTAGTTACTATACCCCACAACACCTGACATCATTACTTACCCATAGAAGTAGTTACTATACCCCACAACACCTGACATCATTACTTACCCATAGAAGTAGTTACTATACCCCACAACACCTGACATCATTACTTACCCATAGAAGTAGTTACTATACCCCACATTACCTGACATCATTACTTACCCATAGAAGTAGTTACTGTACCCCACATTACCTGACATCATTACTTACCCATAGAAGTAGTTACTATACCCCACAACACCTGACATCATTACTTACCCATAGAAGTAGTTACTATACCCCACATTACCTGACATCATTACTTACCCATAGAAGTAGTTACTACAGTGAGGGGGAAAAGTATTTGATCCCCTGCTGATTTTGTACGCTTGCCCACTGACAAAGAAATTATCGGTCTATAATTTTAATGGTAGGTTTATTTGAACAGTGAGAGACAGAATAACAATAGGAAACAGAGTGGAAACTGGGTGATCTGAGAAAAATAAACCAGTGTTGCCTAGGTTACCCTTCAGGAGAAGGGTGGAGGAAAATGGTAAACTGTGGGCTCCAAGGGTTGTTGATGTGTCAGCTGAAAGGGAACTGGACACTGTCAGGACTGAAAGCTAGTCAAAGACACAGAGACATATACAACACAAACGGACGTAAACACTGAGATGCCCTGTGCACCTACAAGAGAAAGTGTCAAGCACCTGAGTCAATTGCAGCAGGTCAGGGGGTGGACCCTGACCCCGCCATCCGTTTTGTTACCAAAGCCCCTTATACCAACCCCCACTGTGACCTGTATGCTCTAGTCGCCAGACCCACTGGCTCCAGGTCATCTATAAGTCTATGCTAGGTAAAGCTCCGCCTTACCTCAGCTCACTGGTCACGATAACAACACCCACCCGTTGCATATGCTCCAGCAGGTATATCTCACTGGTCATCCCCAAAGCCAGCACCTGCTTTGGTCGCCTTTCCTTCCAGTTCTCTGCTGCCAGTAACTGGAACGAATTGTAAAAATTGCTGAAGCTGGAGACTTTTATTTCCCTCACTAACTTTAAACATCAGCTATCTGAGCAGCTAACCGATCGCTGCAGCTGTACATAGTCCATCTGTAAATAGCCCCCAATCTACCTACTTAATCACCATATTGTTTTAATGAACCTTTCTGCTCTTTTGCACACCAGTATCACTACATGCACATCATCATCTGCTCATCTATCACTCCAGTGTTAATTTGCTAAATTGTAATTACTTCGCTACTATGGCCTATTTATTGCCTTACCTCCTCACACCATTTGCACACACTGTATATAGACTTCCTTTTTTTTCTATTGTGTTATTGACTGTAAGCTTGTTTATTCCATGTGTAACTCTGTGTTGTTTGTGTCGCACGGCTTTGCTTTATCTTGGCCAGTTCGCAGTTGTAAATGAGAACTTGTTCTCAACTAGCTTACCTGGTTAAAAAAAGTTGAAATCATTTTTATTTATTTTTTAATAACTAACCCACACTAGGTTATTGTTCTATCTGTGTGGTCACTGTACAATGTCTCAGTGGGTTACATATATATTGTTTTATGTTTAGTCAGTTAAATTACGTGTTTCAGTCTAAGGTAATGTCAGAAATAGAATCCATGGATTATATTTACATGGGTAACGTAAACTAACGTGTGTATACGTTTGAATATCTCTCAGCCTATCACACAGTGTTATGCAAATGAGTTTCTGTATGTGACGACGCTGTCTGGGGCGCGCTGGGCCAGTCACTTTGAGTAGCGCCTGTGTGCGTTGGGTCCAGGTTGGTGGCTACTATATTCATCCAAATAAACCACAACTTGATTATTTCATGGAAATGATCGTGCCGAACTGTTTATGCTAGTTAACTAGCTACGTGAGTTTCAGGCTTTGCAGGCTTGTTACACATTTGTTACAATACTATGGTGGGCAATGTTCCCAACCTTGTATTTGTCACTGGTGACCTCTAGCGGTAAACTACAATTTACATCGAAGTGACTTACCACAGTGCGCTTGTCATGTGACTATCGAGGTCCATACAATTTTGGACAATCCGGACATAGCAGAGAAAATCGATCATTTGGACATGCGACTCAATACTTGACGTGCACTTTATGACATGTCAAAGATCCTGATAAAAACTAGGTAAGAACGAACCTCTGATGCGCACTGGTGACAGTGAATGTTACAGTTGCGGATTAAAATGACACTAGCTAATGTACTAAAGGAGCCTAACGTTACTCCGTATGTATGTAATGGAACTGAGAGTCATGACCAGGGGCTAGTAGGCTACAGCACCTGTCAGCATGCTGCTGTTATTCTCTGTTCTCTCTACAGATAGAATGCCATTGTCAACAGCACTCATCTCTCTCGCTTTGTTCATTGGAGTAGCAACACGATCCAGAGGTACAGTATGTTATGTATGGCCACTTTCACATGGGAACTAACTAGTCGAATTAAATGTAGAAGTAGCCCTGACCATGTTTATAACTACTTAACACATACATAAAGCTTTATGACACGTTTCTGAACTGCATTGTTTAAATCAGCATATTTACCACTGTCAGTCGTTATTTATTGACGCTGATGACCCAAGACCCATAGCGTCCCTTCTCCTCATTTCCCTTATAAACGACCCTCTATAACCCTGTGTGTGTTTTCTCCCCAGGCAGGGATGAGTGTGTGGCCCGTAACTTTGGCCATGGCTCGGTGGTGTGTGAGTGTAACTCCACCCACTGTGACAGTATTGGGTCGGACACACTACCTGCACTGGGGCAGTTCCTGTCCTTCACCAGCAGTAAGGCTGGCAGCAGGCTGCAGAGAGGACAGGGACAGGTACAGAACAGCAGCACTGGAGCAGGTGAGAATAGCCTGGGCTGAAAACAACAACCCCTACTAGCCCAAGGGTGAGAAACCAAAAAGACAAAAGCCTGCACACACTGTTACCCTTCAGGACCTGTACTGACCACCCCCTTCTCTCCCTCCCAGTTCTCAGGCTGACTGTGGTTCCCTACCAGAAGTACCAGAGGATCAGAGGGTTTGGAGGAGCCATGACAGACTCAGCTGCCATCAACATCCTGTCTCTGTCCCCCAGAACACAGGACCAGCTACTACGACAGTACTTCTCTGCTCAGGGTGAGAGGTCAGGGTGTCAGTAAGGGCCATAGCTATAATCATAATTACTAGAATAGTCCTGCCTATTTTATTTCAGTAAGACATTTTATGTCAATGGGACAAACCTGGTCAAATAAAGGCTGAGTTAAGTGTGTATACTGCTGTTGCTTTGTGTTCCAGGTATTGGGTACAGTGTGGTGCGGGTGCCCATTGCCAGCTGTGACTTCTCAACCCATCTGTACACCTACGCCGACTCACCTGGAGATTACAACTTGGACAACTTTACCTTAACACCAGAAGACACTAACATGAAGGTGGTTTAGATAGCTGGAAACAGAGAGACTCTTTCTCTTCTTTGACTTGTTAGATCGTAAACATATCAAATGAAAGTTTATTGGTCGCGTAAACAGTTTAGCAGGTGTTACAGCGGTGCAGCGAAATGCTTATGTTACTGGCTCCAAACACTGCAGTCAGACGTCAAACAATTAAAAGAAAAAAGACACGAAATGAAGAACGTCCGAATCCAATGAACACCCTAAACAGCACTGTAGCAGTATCCAAATGAAATCCATACAGTATGTACACCACAAACTAAACTAAGAATGGGATTTACAGCAGTGCTACACTACATGGCCAGAAGTATGTGGACACCACTTGAAATTAGTGGATTTGGCTATTTCAGCCACACCGTTGCTGACAGGTGTATAAAATCGAGCACACCGCCATGCAATCTCCACAGACAAACATTGGCAAAGAATGGCCCATACTGAAGAGCTCAGTAACTTTTAACGTGGCACAGTCATAGGATGCCACCTTTCCAACAAGTCAGCTTGTCACATTTCTGCCCTGCTAGAGCTGTTCCGGTCAACTGTAAGTGCTGTTATTGTGAAGTGGAGTTTGGCCGGGCGGCCAGCTCTAGGAAGAGTCTTGGTGGTTCCAAACGTCTTTCATTTAAGAATGATGGAGGCCACTGTGTTCTTGGGGACCTTCAATACTGCAGAATAATTTATCTATGTCGGGGATACAGTATGTTACAGGAAGTGACTAGTGGTTCAATGTCTCTATAACATGGGACAGTATGCGGTGTCAGTGAGTGTGCATCACCTTGTAGACAGCTAGTGATGGCTGTTCAACAGTCTGATGGCCTGGTGTTAGAAGCAGTTTTTTTGTCTCCCTGTCTTGGCTTTGATACACCTGTAATGTCTTCGAATGTCAGACGGTAGCCGGGTAACAGGCCTACCACTGATGATGGAGTTGGAGTCGTGCATGGCCATGCAGTCATGGATGAATAGGGATGCATGTACTCACAACACCACTTCCCAGTTGTTGTTCCAATCCCAGATCCCCCTGCTGCAGCGAGCCCAGGCCCTGTCGCCCCGCCCCCTGTCTCTGCTGGCCAGTGCCTGGAGCGCCCCCGCATGGTTGAAGACCAACGGTGCTCTCACTGGCAAGGGCTCTCTGAAGGGCCAGCCTGGGGGCAAGGAGCACAAGACCTGGGCTAAATACTATGTCAGGTATCATACAGTATACACACCTTAACCTGGGCTAAATACTATGTCAGGTATCATACAGTATACACACAAAGACCTGGGCTAAATACTATGTCAGGTATCATACAGTATACACACAAAGACCTGGGCTAAATACTATGTCAGGTATCATACAGTATACACACAAAGACCTGGCCTAAATACCCTGTCAGTTATCATACAGTATACACACACAAAGACCTGGGCTAAATACAATGTCAGGTATCATACAGTATACACACAAAGACCTGGCCTAAATACCCTGTCAGTTATCATACAGTATACACACAAAGACCTGGGCTAAATACTATGTCAGGTATCATACAGTATACATACCTTAACCTGGGCTAAATACTATGTCAGGTATCATACAGTATACACACAAAGACCTGGGCTAATACTATGTCAGGTATCATACAGTATACACACAAAGACCTGGCCTAAATACCCTGTCAGTTATCATACAGTATACACACCTTAACCTGGGCTAAATACAATGTCAGGTATCATACAGTATACACACAAAGACCTGGGCTAAATACAATGTCAGGTATCATTCAGTATACACACAAAGACCTGGGCTAAATACTATGTCAGGTATCATACAGTATACACACCTTAACCTGGGCTAAATACAATGTCAGGTATCATACAGTATACACACAAAGACCTGGGCTAAATACAATGTCAGGTATCATACAGTATACACACAAAGGCCTGGGCTAAATACTATGTCAGGTATCATACAGTATACACACAAAGACCTGGCCTAAATACTATGTCAGGTATCATACAGTATACACACAAAGGCCTGGGCTAAATACTATGTCAGGTATCATACAGTATACATACCTTAACCTGGGCTAAATACTATGTCAGGTATCATACAGTATACACACAAAGACCTGGGCTAAATACTATGTCAGGTATCATACAGTATACACACAAAGACCTGGCCTAAATACTATGTCAGTTATCATACAGTATACACACAAAGACCTGGCCTAAATACCCTGTCAGTTATCATACAGTATACACACAAAGACCTGGGCTAAATACTATGTCAGGCATCATACAGTATACACACCTAAACCTGGGCTAAATACTATGTCAGGTATCATACAGTATACACACAAAGACCTGGGCTAAATACTATGTCAGGTATCATACAGTAGACACACCTTAACCTGGGCTAAATACTATGTCAGGTATCATACAGTATACACACAAAGACCTGGGGACATGGAGCCTTACAGAGGAGTTGGACTTTTCCCCCTCTCTCTGAGTATTCATTCTACTTCCTCTCCCTCAGGTTCCTGGAGGAGTATGCCAAATACAACCTGTCATTCTGGGCCATGACCACAGGCAACGAGCCCTCTGCTGGACAGATGACCAACTACAGGTCACATCTCACTTTATATTACGTGTATCTAAGGCAGGTAGGTACATAATTGACAACAGGAAAAAGTGATATTTAGTTAGTAATTACATTCTGGTAATGAAGTTAGTTATAGAGGAAGTACATGTTACAGGTTCTTTTAGCTCAGTTGGTAGAGTATGGAGCTTGTAATGCCAGGGTAGTGGGTGCGATTCCCGGAACCACCAAAATACGTCAAATCTATGCATGCTTTGGATAAAAGCATCTGCTAAATGGCATATATTATATTATAACAGTAATCTGTTTTCTCTGCTCCAGTTTCCAGGCTCTGGGCTTCACAGCAGAGGAGCAGAGGGATTGGGTGGGCCTGGACCTTGGCCCCGCCCTGCACACCTCCACACACCCCCACACACACCTCCTCATCCTGGACGACAACAGACTGCTACTGCCACACTGGGCTAAAGTGGTGAGAGAGAGGGACTCTGAAAGAAGAAAAGAACAGGGGTAGGCTTTGAGAGGGAGGAAAGGAATGAGAGATGAAGGGATGGGGTAAGGTAGGGTAGGTAGGGTCAAGGACAGAGTAGAGAGAGTCAACAAAAGGAGGAGGAATGGGAAAAGGGGAGAAGTCCATAAAGAGGGGTAAGGTAGGGTAGGTAGGGTCAAGGACAGAGAGTAGAGAGAGTCAACAAAAGGAGGAGGAATGGGAAAAGGGGAGAAGTCCATAAAGAGGGGTAAGGTAGGGTAGGTAGGGTCAAGGACAGAGTAGAGAGAGTCAACAAAAGGAGGAGGAATGGGAAAAGGGGAGAAGTCCATAAAGAGGGGTAAGGTAGGGTAGGTAGGGTCAAGGACAGAGAGTAGAGAGAGTCAACAAAAGGAGGAGGAATGGGAAAAGGGGAGAAGTCCATAAAGAGGGGTAAGGTAGGGTAGGTAGGGTCAAGGACAGAGAGTAGAGAGAGTCAACAAAAGGAGGAGGAATGGGAAAAGGGGAGAAGTCCATAAAGAGGGGTAAGGTAGGGTAGGTAGGGTCAAGGACAGAGAGTAGAGAGAGTCAACAAAAGGAGGAGGAATGGGAAAAGGGGAGAAGTCCATAAAGAGGGGTAAGGTAGGGTAGGTAGGGTCAAGGACAGAGTAGAGAGAGTCAACAAAAGGAGGAGGAATGGGAAAAGGGGAGAAGTCCATAAAGAGGGGTAAGGTAGGGTAGGTAGGGTCAAGGACAGAGAGTAGAGAGAGTCAACAAAAGGAGGAGGAATGGGAAAAGGGGAGAAGTCCATAAAGAGGGGTAAGGTAGGGTAGGTAGGGTCAAGAACAGAGAGTAGAGAGAGTCAACAAAAGGAGGAGGAATGGGAAAAGGGGAGAAGTCCATAAAGAAATAGTGAGATATTGAAAGTGTACATTTGGACAATATTGAAGTATGCTCCTCCCCCCAGGTCCTCAGTGATGTGCGTGCTGGCAGGTATATCCATGGTGTTGGAGTCCACTGGTACCTGGACACCCTGGTGCCGGCAGAGCTCTCCCTGGGCACTACCCACCACCTGTACCCAGAATACTACCTGTTTGGAACGGAGGCCTGTGCTGGCTGGAGCCCCACAGACAGAGGAGTACAGCTGGGCAGCTGGGAGAGGGCTGAGCAGTACGCACACAGCATCATACAGGTTAGATAGCCATATGACCTAGAATGAGGATTGTCAATACGTACTCTTTCTTAGTCGTTTGGCTCACGGGTGAGAATGACATCGTACAGGTGTACATGTGCAAGTGAAGGTGTTACTGTAGCAGGTAATTGAACAGGTCAGCATGACGTCAGACAAAAACAAGTTGAGTGTGACCTCAATGTTTTGTCAGATTCCTGTATTGTTTATGCTGATGCAATGCCAGGAACACAACACAAACTAGACAGTGAATGAGTCACTTTCTTCCTCTCTCTACTCTCCCTCTCTCCCTCTCCTCTCTTGTCTGCTGTAGGACCTGAACCACTATGTGGTGGGCTGGACAGACTGGAACCTGGCTCTGGACCAAGGAGGAGGGCCCAACTGGGTGAAGAACTTCGTGGACAGCCCCATCATCGTGGACCACAGCCGAGACATCTTTTACAAACAGCCCACCTTCTATAGCATGGCCCACTTCAGGTACTGTACTGTCCCACCTTCTATAGCATGGCCCACTTCAGGTACTGTACTGTCCCACCTTCTATAGCATGGCCCACTTCAGGTACTGTACCACCTTCTATAGCATGGCCCACTTCAGGTACTGTCCCACCTTCTATAGCATGGCCCACTTCAGGTACTGTACCACCTTCTATAGCATGGCCCACTTCAGGTACTGTACTGTCCCACCTTCTATAGCATGGCCCACTTCAGGTACTGTCCCACCTTCTATAGCATGGCCCACTTCAGGTACTGTACCACCTTCTATAGCATGGCCCACTTCAGGTACTGTCCCACCTTCTATAGCATGGCCCACTTCAGGTACTGTACCACCTTCTATAGCATGGCCCACTTCAGGTACTGTCCCACCTTCTATAGCATGGCCCACTTCAGGTACTGTACTGTCCCACCTTCTATAGCATGGCCCACTTCAGGTACTGTACCACCTTCTATAGCATGGCCCACTTCAGGTACTGTCCCACCTTCTATAGCATGGCCCACTTCAGGTACTGTACCACCTTCTATAGCATGGCCCACTTCAGGTACTGTACTGTCCCACCTTCTATAGCATGGCCCACTTCAGGTACTGTCCCACCTTCTATAGCATGGCCCACTTCAGGTACTGTACCACCTTCTATAGCATGGCCCACTTCAGGTACTGTCCCACCTTCTATAGCATGGCCCACTTCAGGTACTGTACCACCTTCTATAGCATGGCCCACTTCAGGTACTGTCCCACCTTCTATAGCATGGCCCACTTCAGGTACTGTACTGTCCCACCTTCTATAGCATGGCCCACTTCAGGTACTGTACCACCTTCTATAGCATGGCCCACTTCAGGTACTGTCCCACCTTCTATAGCATGGCCCACTTCAGGTACTGTACCACCTTCTATAGCATGGCCCACTTCAGGTACTGTACTGTCCCACCTGGGCAGGTCTGACACCCTGTACCAATACTTTATAAAATGAACCCTTCTTTCCTAACTTACTTGGTGATCACTGATCTGTATGTGTTTTGAAGTACATATAACACAAGTACATTTACTCTGCTACACAGTAAGTTCCTGTGGGAGGGGTCTCAGAGAGTGGGTGTGTCCTTCAGTCAGGAAACAAAACTGGAAAGCTCTGCCTTCATCAGGCCAGACGGTTCATTGGTTCTTACCATCCTCAACAGGTGGGTGAAAGTGTGTGTGTTAACACTTGATATGTGTGTTTGCGTGTGTGTTACCTTGATGTGAGACTGTGTGTGTGTTTGCATGTGTTACCTTGATGTGAGACTGTGTGTGTGTGTTTGCATGTGTTACCTTGATGTGAGACTGTGTGTGTGTTTGCATGTGTTACCTTGATGTGAGACTGTGTGTGTGTTTGCATGTGTTACCTTGATGTGAGACTGTGTGTGTGTTTGCATGTGTTACCATGATGTGAGACTGTGTGTGTGTTTGCATGTGTTACCTTGATGTGAGACTGTGTGTGTGTTTGCATGTGTTACCTTGATGTGAGACTGTGTGTGTGTTTGCATGTGTTACCTTGATGTGAGACTGTGTGTGTGTTTGCATGTGTTACCTTGATGTGAGACTGTGTGTGTGTTTGCATGTGTTACCTTGATGTGAGACTGTGTGTGTGTTTGCATGTGTTACCTTGATGTGAGACTGTGTGTTTGCATGTGTTACCTTGATGTGAGACTGTGTGTGTGTTTGCATGTGTTACCTTGATGTGAGACTGTGTGTGTGTTTGCATGTGTTACCATGATGTGAGACTGTGTGTGTGTTTGCATGTGTTACCTTGATGTGAGGCTGTGTGTGTGTTTGCATGTGTTACCATGATGTGAGACTGTGTGTGTGTTTGCATGTGTTACCTTGATGTGAGACTGTGTGTGTTTGCATGTGTTACCTTGATGTGAGACTGTGTGTGTGTTTGCATGTGTTACCTTGATGTGAGACTGTGTGTGTGTTTGCATGTGTTACCTTGATGTGAGACTGTGTGTGTTTGCATGTATGTTACCTTGATGTGAGACTGTGTGTGTGTTTGCATGTGTTACCTTGATGTGAGACTGTGTGTGTGTTTGCATGTGTTACCTTGATGTGAGACTGTGTGTGTGTTTGCATGTGTTACCTTGATGTGAGACTGTGTGTGTGTTGCAGGTCGTCGTCAGAGGTCCAGTTTGAGGTGTATTATCCTGCTGTGGGTTTCATCTCCTCCAGTGCTCCAGCCCACTCCCTGCTCACACTTGCTTGGAACACACTGGAATGGAACACACACATATACAAACACACACTCTGACCGCACTGGGATGGAACACACACACATATACACAGACAAACACACACTCTGACCGCACTGGAATGGAACACACACGGATCCCTCACCTTTACTGCCAGGGCCAAAGCATTGTCACAGTCGGCATTACCCCTGTGCTACACTTCCAAAAAACGACCAAACGTTTGTCATCTGTCAGCAACATTATCCCTCACCACCAGGTCCGCTACATTTCCACCACTACACTCGACTCCCATCACCACCTAAAGCCCAATGTCCTCCCTCCTCATAGCAGGCTGACTGCTCACAGCATATCTAATAGATTACCCTGCAGCATCGTGGGCTCTGACATTTCTTTGATCAGAGCTTGAAATGTGTGTGTGGTTTAGCCAATAGAGCCAAGTATGTTGTGTGTTCCTATGTATGCTGTGACTATCTGCACTGATGTTTACCACGCTGGGAAAAGTGATCAAACCAGGGCCAGGTACACGACTATGATCAGACACTGCTGCTGCTTGAGACGGTATGACCATCACACCGCTCTGCTAACAACCGTTTCGTAACTGAAATCTGGTTAATAACATTATCGCATTAACATGGTTTATAAAAGAGATCATGTAAATTAATCATGTACAGAATGTATTAATGCCGTTTAAACCATTTGCCTTTTGAATAAATGATTTGTCTCTATTACGTCTTCACACAAGTATCGGGAGGTTTTAATGAACAGACAGACCTGATAAATCAATGTTACTGGTTTTTAATACATCATACATGTTATCATATATATAATATACAGACTAATACCCAGGGATTCACATTTGTCTCCATTCTCAATATGCTTTGTTGTTCTCTTCTCAAACCAGAAGTTGTTGGACTAAAAGTATTTACATTAAAAAAATAGAGTGATAGAAATGTGAAACAAGAGACATCAACGGAGGAGTAAAATGACAGGGTGATGCAATCTGTTTGTAATATATACACCAGAATGACAGCGAAAGACTGTAGATTGTGGAGGGGCCCGTCTCAATAGTCAAAATGATGTCCCCTCGTCTCCTTTCTGCACTGATGTGACAGAGCTAGAAAGGCAAAACCAAATTCCTGGTGAGCATCCACCATGTTCAGTGCAGATGATGAGGAGAGGAAGCCACTCTAGACTATTGAGATGCATCCCAGGAGTAGAGAGGTAGGGAGAGACAGCAGTGCTTTTCAGAAGGATGGAAAAAGAGGAATATGGAGAAAAGAGTAGAAAAAAGGAGATGGGATTGATGTTTGAAGCGAGGTAAAGGCAAGTGCTTGGTCATGATGAGGCAGAGGACAGCTAATGGATCATGACGTGTGTGTGTGTGTGTACTCTGTGTGTGAACATGGTTCCAGGGGCATTGAGACAGGAACAGCCATGCTGAGATGACCATCCTATGACTGTAGATGAAGAGATGATTCAGAGGAATGAGGCAGAGATGGAGGTAGATCCTTCAGAAAGTCCTTATCTCCTGTGTGCAGTAGTTCATAGAGAGAAGGGGGGGGTGAGGGTCAAAAAAGTAGAATGGAGGACAGATGGGATGGAGAGAATAAAAGGAGGTCAGAGGAGAGGTGCGATAAGGGGATGGAGGGATGAGGGGGAGGTGTATTTCAGAAGGACCATCTCTCCTGTGTGCGGGGGTCCGTGTTTAGAGAGGGGGATTCTGGGGGGTTCTGGGTGTTGCTGTCTTCTCCATTCAACCCCTTCCTACACACAGGACACGTATCATGCTGCAGAAAGAGAGAGGAGAAAATCAGTTCCAAACGTCTTCAAAACATTCCTCCTACTAAATATTACCCCACCGTCCTCCTCACCATTTCCAGCCAGGGTACTATACAGTCTGAGTGGAAGAAGTGGTTGCAGGGCAGCTGTCTGACGGGCTCTCCCACTGCAAAGTCCTCCTTGCACACCGGACACTCCATACTGCAGTCTGGAGAGACACACACCTTTTTCTTATCTAGTATTACATTCCTGTTATAAATGATCATACATAACTATCTTACACGCAGGAAAAATACTCCATATTACAGTATACAGAGAACAGGAGAGAGAGAAAGAAGAAGAGATGGGAAGACTGAAGGGATGATGAAGCAGGGGTTACATTAGATGTTTTTATTTAACCTTTATTTAATTAGGCAAGTCAGTTAAGAACAAATTCTTATTTACAATGACGGACTAACAGACATTAAAATAACTGAAGCCTAGCATCTGATGCCTAATTACTGAGTGGCTGGTTGAGATGATTTAAGAGTAATAAGTACCACTCTTAATGACAAGAGACAGTGAGACAACAGCTATGTGGGCCCTGAGCCAGGGGGGACAGACAGAGACAGACAACAGCTATGTGGGCCCTGAGCCAGGGGGGACAGACAGAGACAGACAACAGCTATGTGGGCCCTGAGCCAGGGGGGACAGAGAGAGACAGACAACAGCTATGTAGGCCCTGAGCCAGGGGGGGCAGAGAGAGACAGAGAGAGAGAGTGAGACAACAGCTATGTGGGTCCTGGGTCAGAGAGACAGCTGTTGTCTCACACTCTCTCTCTCTCTCTCTGTCCCCCCCTGGCCCAGGGCCCACATAGCTGTTGTCTCACGCTGTCTGTCTATGTGGGCCCTGGGCCAGGGGGGACAGAGACAGCCCGAAAGAGAGAGAGAGAGTGAGACAGCCAGACAGAGTGGAAGAGAGACAGAGGACAGATGTGTGTATGTGTGAGAAAGTCAAGAACAGAGAGGACAGGAGACAGCAGCTAGAGGGAGAGAGAGAGGAGTACTAATTTACCCCAATGAGTCAGCTGTCAGCAGCACAACTATACTAGCTTATTTACAGTACCAGTCAAAAGTTTGGACACACTTACTCATTCAAGGTTTTTTTTTTAATATCTTTACAATTGTCTACATTGTAGAATAACAGTGAAAACATCAAAACTATGAAATAACACATATGGAATCATGTAGTAACCAAAAAAAGTGTTAAATCAAAATCTATTTTATATGAGATTCTTCAAAGTAGCCCCCCTTTGTCTTGACGGCTTTCCACACTCTTGGCATTCTCTCAACCAGCTTCATGAGGTAGTCACCTGGAATGCATTTCAATTAACAGGTGTGCCTTGTTAAAAGTTAATTTGTGGAATTTATTTCCTTCTTAATGCATCAGTTGTGTTGTGACAAGGTATGGGTGGTATACAGAAGATTGCCCTATTTAGTAAAATACCAAGTCCATATTATAGAAAGAACAGCTAAAATAAGCAAAGAGAAACAACAGTCCATCATTACTTTAAGACATGAAGTTCAGTCAATCCGGAACATTTCAAGAACTTTGAAAGTTTCTTCAAGTGCAGTCGCAAAAACCATCAAGCGCTATGATGAAACTGGCTCTGATGAGGACCGCCATAATGTTTACAGATCTTGCCTCACTCATCTCATATGTATATACTGTATACCATCTATTGCATCTTGCCTATGCCGCTCTGTCATTGCTCATCCATATATTTATATGTATATATTCTTGTTCCATTCCTTTGCTTAGATTTGTGTGTATTATGTAGTTGTTGTGGGATTGTTAGATTACATGTTAGATATTGCTGCACTGTCAGAACTAGAAGCACAAGCATTTCGCTACACTCATAATAACATCTGCTAACCATGTGTATGTGACCAATAAAATGTAATTTAATAGGAAAGGAAGACCCAGAGTTACCTCTGCTGCAGAGGATAAGTTCATTAGAGTTAACTGCACCTCAGATTGCAGCCCAAATAAATGCTTCAGAGTTCAAGTAATAGACACATCTCAACATCAACTGTTCAGAGGAGACTGAATGAGTCAGGCCTTCATGGTTGAATTGCTGCAAAGAAACTACTACTAAAGGTCACCAATAAGAAGAAGAGACTTGCTTGGGCCAAGAAGCACGAGCAATGGACAAATTTGATTTTTTGTATCCAACCGCCGTGTCTTTGTGAGACGCAGAGTAGGTGAACGGATGATCTCAGCATGTGTGGTTCCCACCGTGAAGCATGGAGGTGGTTTGATGGTGCTTTGCTTGTGAAACTGTCAGTGATTTATTTAGAATTCAAGGCACACTTAACCAGCATGACTACCACAGCATTCTGCAGCGACATGCCATCCCATCTGGTTTGGGCTTAGTGGTACTATCATTTGTTTTTCAACAACAGGACACTGACCCAACACACCTCCAGGCTGTGTAAGGGCTATTTGACCAAGGAGTGATGGAGGGCTGCATCAGATGACCTGGCCTCCACAACTTTTATTTTAGTTATTTAACTAGGCAAGTCAGTTAAGAACAAATTCTTATTTTACAATGACGGCCTACCCCGGGCGACGCAGGGCCAATTGTGCACCGCCCTATGGGAATCCCGATCACGGCCGGATGTGATTCAGCCTGGATTCGAACCAGGAACTGAGATGCAGTGCCTTAGACCGTTGCGCCACTTGGGAGCACAATCACCTGACCTCAACCCAATTGAGATGGTTTGGGATGAGTTGGACCGCAGAGCGAAGGAAAATCAGCCAACAAGTGCTCAGCATATGTGGAAACTCCTCAAGATTGTTGGAAAAGCATTCCAGGTAAAGCTGGTTGAGAGAATGCCAAGTGAGTGCAAAGCTGTCAAGGCAAAGGGTAGCTACTTCGAAGAATCTAAAATTTAAAATATATTTTGATTTGTTTAATACTTTTTTTGGTTACAACCAAAAAAGTGTTATTTCATAGTTTTGATGTTTTCACAATTTTTCTACAATGTATAAAATAGTAAAAATAAAGAAAAACCCTTGAATGAATAAGCATGTCCAAACTTTTGACTGGTAGTGTATAGGCCACGGCACTATGGAGAGACTGGAGAGGAGGTAAAGGACTGACCTGCTTGATCCTGAGACACATTAACTGTAGGGATGGAGGAGATCTTCTCTTTCTCTGCAGGAGGAGGGCCCGTGTTCTCAAACTGACCTAACAACTACACACAGATAGACAGAGAAGATGCATCACAATGGTTGCTGCAGGAACTATAAGAACAGCTTTACAATTCACCTTTGTGCTGTAAACTGTGTGCTAACCTAGCATGATACAATAAGAGTAAAACCATCAGAAACACCATGGAACAGATAGAGAGAAAATAACAAGACAACTGCTAAACCTTCATTAGCATTCTGGGTCTACCAACATCCACATAGCATACTACATAGTATGATGTAATAGTTGGTTAGTAGCCATACATACCAAATGATGTGAATGGGGTTTGTGCGTGCGTACCTGTGTGATGACTGCGTCCAGTCCCCCCTGTCCCCAAGCATAGTCCCCTGGGTTAGAGTGTAGCATCCCCGTCCTAACACACAGAGAGAGGAGGTCAATTACAGTTAAAGATGAAACATTCAGGAAATATCCTATGTTTCACACATGATGAACAGCAACAATGTGTGTTGTGATTTAGGCTAGGTTTAAATGACAGGGTTCCCAGGGGTGCTGGCTGAGGCACACCCATAACAAGTCAGGGAACATTCAAATATTCATGTTGATCCACCTCACTATTTGTAAGGAATCCACAAGAGAAAGTGTGTAAGTCAAACTGTGGACTAACATAATGTATAACCACTGCTTACATGGCAGTAAGAAGGTTCTTACCAAGAGAGGGGAGGTGAGCCAGGAACTCCAGAGTTGGCAAATAGACCAGCCAGAAACTGTTGTACTATCCTACAGAGAGAGAAGGCACACACATCAGTCAGGAATGAGATCAGCAAAACATTGAAAACTGATCAAAACAGCCATATGAATATCAACATGGCATCGTAAGGAGAGGAGTCTCACCCCTCTACGGCAGGCGAGCGGTCAGGTCTGCTGCTCCCTCTGGAGCGGTACCTCCGCTGACTGTGCAGGCGAGGGGGGCGACCGGGCCCCCAGTGTTCCCCCCCTCCCAGAGAACCCCCCAGGGGTCCTCCTAGCCCAGCAGGGACTGACCCTCCGATAGGACCTCCTCCCAGGCCTGCTAGCCCTCCCAGCCCCCCCAGACCTAACCCCCCTGCTCCTACCCCTCCACCAGAGACCCGGGGCTCTGAGTCTGGACTGTCACCATCCACTGTGAAAGGCCTCTCTACAAACAACAGGTGCCACAGCTGCTGAGAGAGAAATGAGGGGTGAGGGTGAAAACAGGGAGGGTGGGAGAAGGGGGAATGGAGAGAGAGAGACAGTGGAAGGGAGAGAGAGATAGAGAAAGCATGTGAAAGAAAGATGGGATCACAAAGGTACATTTAGTACAGATGCGATCACAGTAGACATTTGCATCCCCCCACCAGGTCACAGTGCATATCATACCTCTGCAAACTGTGTGGCTGTGTCATCTGTCCCGTTAGCGCCACCCTCTAGCAGACTGAGGGAAACAGCACACAGGAGGCAGAACAAAGCATTAGTAACATCCAACATCTATACACAGTCATTCTCCACCACCTTCCATTCACTCTGCCTAGCCTATATCTGGTAGATTCATTAAAGCTACAGACATAAGAAACAAGATATTCTCACCTGGAATCTTCTGTTACCTCCTCTATAAAGCCAGACTCACACCTGGGACAGATGTACTCCTGCAAAAACACACAACACCACACACTCAGAGAGTACATGAGTTACACCGTGTTCTATACACCGTGTTCTATACAGGGCTGCTGAGGTCTGTAGAATGAGGAAATGTCTAGTAGAGATCTGTGGCAGAGTCAGGATATAGCCTATTTGAACATAGCATAAGCAGGAACATACAACATGTAAAGTGGAAGTTGTCATCGAGAAGTATTCTTCCCTGGCACCAGTGTCAAGTTCACTCACAATGGGATTAGGCCTATGACACAGACATGTTCTTTATTCGACAAAACAAAAGGACACTTGAACTGAACCTCATTCCAAAATTGTTCAAAACCTGTATTGCTGTATGCAATATTGTGTGTAGGCTTAGGCTATGCCTCAGCCATTGTCATCTGGTGAAATCATACAGATACTATGCCTGAAATAAGGCTTCAGACGGACAAGCACAGGGTTCTGCCATGTATGTTTGAGGCATGCTCCCTGTCTCTTTCAGTGGATACCTTGGGGAAGTGAGACAGATGAACTGCTGATATGCAGTCAGTGAGTGGGCATGGCTGAAACATGCCTCAGCAGCACAGAGAGTGTGTGACAGTGAGACCAGCAGGTTAGCCTGTGGGTAGGCTAGATCAGGGTTTCCAAAATTCACCCCCAACCTCAGTACAAGTTTAGTTTCTTGCCCTAGCGCTTCACAGCTGATTCAAATAATCAAAGCTTTTATTTACTAACTAGGCAAGTCAGTTAAGAACAAATTCTTATTTACAATGACGGCCTACCCCGGCCAAACCCTAACCCGTACTACACTGGCCCAATGGGACTCCCAATCATGGTAATACAGCCTGGAATCGAACCAGGGTCTGTGGTGACGCCTCTAGCACTGAGATGCAGTGCCTTAGACCGCTGCGCCACTCTGGAGCCCAAGCGTGATGATGGGGGGGCAGGACCGAGTTTGGGAAACCCTGGGCTAGATGAATCAGACCCATAGGCACAGATCTAGTTCCCAATAAGAGGGAAATCACAAAACTGTCTTTAGGTCCGTGACTAGTGTCTAGGCCTACTTCAGCCTCCTCCCAGATTTAGCTTCAATGTCAGGAAGGGAATACACAGGGGATTACCAACCTGCCTCTCACTGACCAGCCTAACATACACAAATGTATCCTAGCTAACGTTGGTTTAGACAAGCAGACTGAGTGACTATCTGACACATTGACTGACTGCCAGAGACTGCGAGTCAATAACAAACAGATGCAGTTAGCTAAATGCAAAACGTTAACGTTAAGTGTCATAACGTCTCTTCCAGAATGAACGCAGTCAATACGGATTAATGTAGTTAAATAATTAGGGTCAAGCAGTCAAAATATTGTGCAATGTCTTTCTACATTTTACTTTCAGTTTGATTGTGAAACTTAACTGTGCCACAAGTTGACGAACGTTGCAGATAGAATGCATAAATAGAGCCTACATGATTTAGTGTTCTACATAATATTTTCTATCTGAACGTGCCAAACCGTGGTGTCCTGCTGAACGCGCCCCAGGCCAAGGAAACCCCCGTATTCCCTCTGCTTTAGTAGGCCAAGGAGTAGCCAGACTGGCCGAGTTACGTTCAAATATCCATCACATTTCCATATAGTTACCTACTCGAGGAATTCAGGAAAAGCACACAAAACCACCTCGAATAAGGTTAACATTACATCAAATAACACCAGTTACTCAGTAACTACAGGTACGGTTATTCAACCATGCCAGTATAATCTTTAACAATTACTGCACATAATGTCTTTGTTAAAGAAATTAGTTGACAAATCCTATTGTTAAAGCGAGCAACAACAAACATCAACATTGTTTGTTTGTTAGCCAGTGCCGAGGGCCCTACTGGCTAGCCGTCTACAGTTAGCAGCTAGCTAGTTAAACAACTACTGCTATTTGCTGGACTCAGATTCGGTTGTCAACCGACGGAAAAGAACAAAACCTGCATTGAACAGCCATGATCGGGACACGGTGAAACGACTGACTTACCGGGAGCTTGGGGCTTACTTCTCCCTTACAACAATGACAGAAGAACCGATGCGGGGGAATCGCCGCAGCTTCCGCCATCTTCCCCAGAATAGCACAAACAGTGACGTCGGTCCTCCTGCATACCAAAGAGGGTGGTCCGCCAACATCCCTTCATGCAATGCGCAACTCTCTGGGAAAATAAGCTTACCTGTGAGGGCGGAAATTCGTTGTGTTGAAGCGCTGGCAATCACATGTGTTTGGGATTCTGAAGTTGTTTTGCGAGGATTCTCCCGAAACTCATTCCATGATCTGAAAAGGGTGTTTTGCAAAGGTTGGTGAGCATGGCAGTTAAGTTATAAAAATTAAAGTTGTTAGTGAACGTTGTTGAAAAGCCGTTATTTGGTTACCGGTTGTTAGTGTCATTATACTTCTCAGCATAAGTATATTTCGATGGAACAGTCAAAAAACGTGTTGTTGACCTGTTCTCCGGTTCCTCCTGTCTCAGCAGATGACTGCCCAGGAGGTGCGGCTGTGTGGCTTGCTGCTACAGGAGCACTTTGGAGAGGTGGTGGAAAGGATAGGCACTCACCTGCTCAGAGCAGGGGCACAGAACCTCAGGAACATCGCCAATGAGACCAACACACCACTGGACCTGGTACTACACAAACACACACACACACACACACACAAATATTGTTAAACATAGGTGGTGACCCTGTCTCTTCTGCAGGTGAAGAAGTCTCTGTGTGTGTTGGTACAGCACGGTGCTTGTGAGTTCGGGTCGGGCCGGCGAGGCCCCGGGAGCCCAGTGGAGTACCGGGCCAGCTGTGAGCGGGTTCTAAGGGTTCTGCGGTACCCGCGGTACATCTACACAGCTAAGACCCTGTATGGAGACACAGGAGAACTCATCGTGGAGGAGGTCCTACAACGAGGCCATATGACCATGAGCAACACGGTCAAGACTGTAGCTGACCGACTCACTCATAACATGGAGGGTGTGTGAGAGAGCGATTACAAGATGTATGATTATTCTATATTTTCTTCTCCTTCTGTCCTCATGATTTTTCTCTCTGTAGAGGGTCGTAGTATGGAGTACAGTGAGGTGGTCTCAGCCTTCTCTAAGCTGGTGGAGACTCACTTCCTGCAGCGCTGTCCTCCGGTGGCCGAGATGGGAACTGCAGCCACCTCCACTACCCCGGCGACCCCCGGCACCCCTGCCGCCCCCGCCTCCACTGACCCCCCAACAGCAGAGAGCAACCCTGACTGCTACAAGCTGCCCCATGTCACACTCACAGGTACCGCAAACACTCCTATAACACACAGTATCATTTCACCTGTGTGCATACCCACATGTAAACCTCCTGCTATATGTAATTCAGTAAATATTTGCTATACACTCGCTTGTTATGTTTGTGGGGCAGGTCGTGGGAAGCGCAGACGCTCCAGTGACGACAGTGAGGAGCAGAGAAGAGGGAAGAAAGCCAAGATGGACTCAGAGGTCAGACCCTCTACTCTTGGCACTCAGAGATAATGGGCTGCTATAGAGAATCAGAGAACCTTGTTCTGTTTTTCTTTTACTCTCAATAAGGAATGAAACCGTTTTGGATGACTTGTGCCTCTTTCTATCCCTCCCTCTCTCTCTCTCTTTCCAGTCGTGTGGTGATGAGGGGATCTACTGGCAGGTGAACTTTGAGAGGTTCCATCAGCACTTCAGAGACCAGGCCATCATTAGTGCTGTAGCCAGCAAACTGGACCAGGTCAGTGACACAGACCCCTACAGACTACCTCCGTATGCTTGTAGACCAGGAGAGATTTAATGGGGTGGTCTAAGTCAGGGATTCCCAAACTGAGGGGTAAGCAGGGAGAGTGTGGCGTGGCCTAGTTAAATAAAAAATAAATGGCAACATTTTCTCTGCACCAAGACAAAATGTGTAGAATTACAGGAAAGCTTTAAACCTACAAGATGTTTTCTCCACCAACAAGACGGGTGTGAACAGTTTGTATTAGAGGTTGATGGATTATGATTTTTCAACGCCGATACCGCTACCGATTATTGGAGGACCAAAAAAATTCGATACTGATTAATCGGCGGATTTTTTCTTTTTTTATTTTTTTTTATTTATATATATATATATATATTTTAAATGTATTTATTTATTTATTTATTTGTAATAATGACAATTAGAACAATACTGAATGAACACTTTTATTTTAACTTAATATAATACATCAATAATATCAATTTAGCCTGAAATAAATAATGAAACATGTTCAATTTGGTTTAAATAATGCAAAAACAAAGTGTTGGAGAAGAAAGTAAAAGTGCATTATGTGCCATGTAAGAAAGCTAACGTTTAAGTTCCTTGCTCAGAACATGAGAACATATGAAAGCTGGTGGTTCCTTTTAACATGAGTCTTCAATATTCCCAGGTAAGAAGTTTTAGGTTGTAGTTATTATAGGACTATTTCTCTCTATACCATTTGTATTTCATATACCTTTGACTATTGGATGTTCTTATAGGCACTTTAGTATTGCCAGTGTAATACTATAGCTTCCGTCCTTCTCCTCGCCCCTACCTGGGCTCGAACCAGGAACACATTGACAACAGCCACCCTCGAAGCATCGTTACCCATCGCTCCACAAAAGCAGAGCAAGGTGACTAACTACTTCAAGGTCTCAGTGCGAGTGACGTCACCGATTGAAATGGTATTAGCGCGCACCCTGCTAACTAGCTAGCCATTTCACATCGGTTACACCAGCCTAATCTCAGGAGTTGATAGGCTTGAAGTCATAAACAGCTCATTGCTTGAAGCACAGGGAAGAGCTGCTGGCAAACGCACGAAAGTGCTGTTTGAATGAATGCTTACGAGCCTGCTGCTGCCTACCACCGCTCAGTCAGACTGCTCTATCAAATCATAGACTTAATTATAACATAACACACAGAAATACGAGCCTTATGTCATTAAAATGGTAAAATCCAGAAACTATCATTTCGAAAACAAAACGTTTATTCTTTCAGTGAAATACGGAACTGTTCCGTATTTTATCTAACGGGTGGCATCCATAAGTCTAAATATTCCTGTTACATTGCACAATCTTCAATGTTATGTCATAATTACGTAAAATTCTGGCAAATTAGTTCGCAACGAGCCAGGCGGCCCAAACTGTTGCATATGCCCTGACTCTGCGTGCAATTAACACAAGAGAAGTGACACAATTTCCCTAGTTTAATATTGCCTGCTAACCTGGATTTCTTTTAACTAAATATGCAGGTTTAAAAAAAATATACCTCTGTGTATTGATTTTAAGAAAGGCATTGATGTTTATGGTTAGGTACATTCGTGCAACGATTGTGCTTTTTTCGCAAATGCGCTTTTGTTAAATCATCCCCCGTTTGGCGAAGTTGGTCTTCACACAGTTCACAACGAGCCAGGCGGCCCAAACTGCTGCATATAGCCTCACTCTGTTGCACAGAACGCAAGAGAAATGACACAATTTCCCTAGTTAAAAGAAATTCATGTTAGCAGGCAATATTAACTAAATATGCATGTTTAAAAATATATACTTGTGTATTGATTTTAAAGAAAGGCGTTGTTTATGGTTAGGTACACATTGGTGCAACGACAGTGCTTTTTTCGCAAATGCGCATGTTAAATAACCATTTGTCGAAGTAGGCTGTGATTCAATGATAAATGAACAGGCACCGCATCAATTATATGCAACGCAGGACAAGCTAGATGAACTGGTAATATCATCAACATGTGTAGTTAACTAGTGATTATGTTAAGATTGATTGATTGTTTTTGATAAGATACGTTTAATGCTAGCTAGCACCTTACCTTGGCTCCTTGCTGCACTCGCATAACAGGTAGTCAAACTGCCACGCAGTCTCCTCGTGGAGTGCAATGTAATCGGCCATGATCGTTGTCCAAAAATGCCGATTACCGATTGTTATGAAAACTTGACATCGGCCCTAATTAATCAGCCATTCCAATTAATCGGTCGACCTCTATTTTGTATCATGAACAGTGCTTGTGCCCATATAAATAGATGTGTCATACGGGATGTTCCCCAATGCTGGAAGGGGGGCCTGAGTGAAAAAGACCGCTCTCTACACCCCCTCCCCCCACAGACCAGTAGTGAGATTGTGAGGACTATGTTGAGGATGAGTGAGGTCACCACCACACAGACCGCCGCCTACACTCAGCCCCTCTCAGCCAATGAGATCTTCCGCTCCCTCCCGCCCAACTACAGCATCAGCAGACCAATCCTGGACCAGTACCTCTCCCTTCTGGTGGATGACCCGGTAGGAGCAGATCTAAGATCAGATTCCCCATATCCCAACCTTAACCATTGGGAGATCAACTGACCTTGGATCAGTGCCTAGGGGGCTGGTAAACTGATGTTTCTCCCTCCCTCTGTTCCTCAGATGGAGTTTGTGGGGAAATCAGGTGACAGTGGAGGAGGAATGTACGTGGTCAGTATCCTTTTACAACCCTGATGAAACCTGTTTGAGTTTCTCATCCACACACTATTGTATAATAGGTCATTTCCAGTATTTCATGATACAGTTGTAAGTGGTCGTTTCTTGACTGAGCACTCAGATCTCCAAAGAGCCCTGGCCAACCTGGCGAGAGCTACACTGGAGTCTGTGGTACAGGAGAGGTCGGTGTGTCTGTGTTTGTCAGTTGGTCTCTGTTTATGTCTCTGCCCACAGTGGCTACATAGCTTGTAGAGTGTCATTCATTCAACCTTTCCCATTGTCAGGTTTGGCTCGCGGTCGGCTAGGATCTTCCGTCTGTTGCTAAGGAAACGTCACCTGGAGCAGAAGCAGGTGGAGGACTTTGCTATGATCCCTGCCAAGGAGGCCAAAGACATGCTGTACACACTGCTGTCAGAGAACCTGGTACAGCTACAGGTAACACACAAATACACACACACTATACAAACCATACATTATCATGCTCAACTGTGTTTTTCCACCCTAGGAAATCCCTAAGACTCCTGACCACGCCCCTTCACGTACCTTCTACCTGTATACTGTCAACCAGCTGCCTACTGCCCGCCTACTGCTACAGCACTGCTACAAGGTACACATTCAAACTAAGCTATACTATGAGCAGCAGGATGAAACGCTGATATTGCAGATGAGCGTGATGCAAGATGTTGCACTCACAACAAAATATTTGCAAACCTGAGGCGCAGCGGTAGTGCTGCAGTTTACTGAACACATATTGTCCACATTGACACATTAAATCCCCAGCCTCTTTCTGACTTTCTCTCTTCTACAACTGTACCTTTACATCTACATTTTAAACTGTCTAAATAAAGAGAACGAGTCAAAAATATACTTTCAGTTTATTAGGTACACCTATCTTGTGCTAGGTCAGACACCCCCCTTTGCCTCCAGAACAGCCTGAATTCTTTGCGGCATGGACTCTAAAAGTCGGAAACGTTCCACAGGGATGTTAGTCCATGCTGATGCGATGGCATCACACGGTTGCTGCAGATTGGACAGTGGTACACCACCGCCACCAGCAGCCTGTACCGTTGACACCAGGCAGGATGGGTCCACGGACTCATGCTGCTTACGGCAAATCCTGACTCTTCTATCAGCATGACGCAACAGAAACCGGGATTCGTTGGATGTTTTTCCACTCCTCAATTGTCCAGTGTTGGTGATCTCGTGCCCACTGGAGCCACTTGTTGTTCTTTTTAGCTGATAGGAGTGGAACCCTGTGTGGTCGCCTGCTGCTATAGCCCATCCGTGACAAGGACCTACGAGTTGTGCATTCCAAGATGCCGTTCTGCACACCATTGTTGTACTGTGCCGTTACTTGCCTGTTTGTGGCCCGTCTGTTAGCTTGCACGATTCTTGCCAATCTCCTTTGACCTCTCATCAACAAGCTGTTTTGGCCCACAGGACTGCCACTGACTGGATGTTTTTTGTTTGTCCATTCTCGGGAAACCGTAGACACTGCTGTGCGTGAAAAGGACAGTGGCCGTTCCTGAGATGCGGCACGCCTGACACCGACGATCATATCACTCTCAAAGTCGCTTAGGTCACTGGCTTTGACCATTCTAACATTCAATCAAACAGTAACTGAATGTCTCAATGCCTGTCTGCCTGCTTTATGTAGCAAGCCACGGTCACGTGACTCAGTCTGTAGGAGCGATATATTTCCGTGAATGTGGTGGTGTACCTAATAACCTGGCCGATGAGTGTATATATCTGCATGTGTACTTTACGGTGCTGCAACTTGATAGCTTCAGGACCACAACAGCAGAGACATTTAGTGTCGCAATTCACACTTCATTGTTGCGAAGCCTGCCTGATATTGCTTCTACATCTGCATTGCTTGCTGTTTGGGGTTTTAGGCTGCGTTTCTGTAGAAGCGCTCTGTGACATCTGCTGATGTAAAAAGGGCTTTATAAATACATTTGATTTGATTGCTGTTTACTTCGTGCATCGCTGACTTGACCATTAATGGTGGACGTCTGACTTGCAGATAGGGCTGGGAATTGCCAAGGACCTCATGATATTATCACAATACTTAGAAGCTGATACGATATGTATTGCGATTCTCACGTTTCTATATGCAATGCGATATTGCGATTTGATGTTCCAAACATATTGCTCGCTTTATGTCTGCTGCAGAGAGATGAGAGCGCATGAGAACGTTTGTTTTGATCAGTCATGGAAATAAAAGTGCAGAAAATCTGTTGGCTTACTATTATAAAAAGAAGTCCAAAACAATGTTGCGATATGTAACTGTATACATTTGTCCCCCATCACTACTTGTAGACGGTGGCTAATCTGATTGAGAGGCGCCTCTTCGAGACCAAGGAGAACAAGTGAGTTTTTATTGATTCCTAAGTAGATGGATGGATAGATTTGGTTTTATTCTCTAAGTTTCCTACTAAGGTCTCTTTAGGTCTGCATATTGACTTTGAGGACAATAGAGGACCACAATGGAAACAAGTCTGACTTTTTGTATATATAATCCTCAGCAATTTTGGTACATGTACAAAACTTCCTGTGTTTGATTGACAGGCGTCTGCTGGAGAAGTCCCAGCGAATCGAGGCGATCCTGGCGTCGCTGCAGGCCAGTGGGGCGGAGCCTGAACAGTTGACAGAGGTGGAGGAGATGATCACTGCCCCCGAGAGACAGCAGCTAGAGGCCCTGCGACATCACATCAACAAGTACTGCATTACCACTACATCCATACTATAGATCTATAGAGACAGCAGCTAGAGGCCCTGCGACATCACATCAACAAGTACTGCATTACTACTACACCTTAATTACCACTACATCCATACTATAGATCTATAGAGACAGCAGCTAGAGGCCCTGCGACATCACATCAACAAGTACTGCATTACCACTACTACTAATACAAACTGCTGATTCACAACAAATGTCAAAATTGCAACTTGTGTATTCCACTATTCTAACTCTCAACAGTAAGTTGAGACCTCCAACTAGAGACCTACGACGTCACATCAACAAATAGGTATTAGGTAAACAATAGATAAGTTAAAAAAACAACAGTAAAAAGAGTGAAAAATAGCAGCAGCGAGGCTATATACAGACACCGGTTAGTCGGGCTAATTGAGGTAGTATGTACATGAAGGTATAGTTTAAAGTGACTATGCATATATGATAAACAGAGAGTAGCAGCAGCGTAAAAGAGGGGTTGGGGGGGCGGGACAATGCAAATATTCCAGGTAGCCATTTGATTACCTGTTCAGGAGTCTTATGGTTTGGGGGTAAAAGCTGTTGAGAAGCCTTTTGGACCTAGACTTGGCACTCCGGTACCGCTTGCCATGTGGTAGTAGAGAGAACAGTCTATGACTGGGGTGGCTGGGGTCTTTGACAATTTTTAGGGCCTTCCTCTGACACCGCCTGGTGTAGAGGTCCTGGATGGCAGGCAGCTTAGCCCCAGTGATGTACTGGGCCGTACGCACTACCCTCTGTAGTGCCTTGCGGTCGGAGGCCGAGCAGTTGCCGTACCAGGCAGTGATGCAACCAGTCAGGATGCTACTGCTACAACACCCATACTATATATCTATAGACAACAGCTAGAGGCCTACAACATCACATCAACAAGTACTACTACATACTTGTTACTAATACTGCTACATTACTGTGGCTTTATTACCTCTTACTTGTTTCTTTTCTCCCTGAAGGTTGGACTCTACAGAGAACCAGGTGGATGAGACTGTCTTTCTACTGGAGTCCTACATCTTCTCTACCAAGACCAAGTGAGAGGGAGGGAGGGAGGGAGGGAGGGAGGGAAGAAATACAATGGACATAAAGTTGCATCAAAATATGTTTGGGTTTTGATATACTTGACTCACTTGGTGCTTTTTTTGCCTGACGTACAGACGTCATTATTTCAGTTATATGTTCAACAATGTCTGCTAGTGTGAAAGTTTTTTCTTTTATAGAATGAAGTAGTCTGAAATGCCTGATTTATTATTTGATTTTTGATTTTTTTTTTAATGTTATGTAAAAAAATATTTGTAAATGTATTTAGTTAATGTGTATGAATGATCCTATGTATGTATAAATGAACATGAAAGAAACTAAAATAACGTTTACAAAAACTTTAATTATCAAGTTTTAATTTGACTCAAAAAATGAACTGTACTGTAGAGAAAATGGGTGACAAATCTAAAGTCTTGATGACTTCTGAATATTAAATAGACAGTTTGGTTTGTAACAGTGTTTCGTAGAAATACAAATATATTCACATGATTATAAGTGGCCCCCATTATCAGATAGTGCATTTTCATTCAAGCTTCCTTGAAGGATGGAACTGCTTTCCATATAGCACAACATGGTACTAATTACAGGTTGATACCTGTACGGTATCTACTTATACAACATGGTACTAATTACAGGTTGATACCTGTACGGTATCTACTTATACAACATGGTACTAATTACAGGTTGATACCTGTACGGTATCTACATATACAACATGGTACTAATTACAGGTTGATACCTGTACGGTATCTACTTATACAACATGGTACTAATTACAGGTTGATACCTGTACTGTATCTACTCTGTTTGAAGTCTGCAGTCATTGAACATCATACCAAGTCACATTGCACTGGGAGTGTCAAACTCATTCCACGGAGGGCTGTGTGTCTGTAGGTTTTTGTTTTGTCCATTGAATTAAGACCTAGACAACCAGTTGAGGGGAGTCCCTCACTAATTCATGACCTTAATTCATCAATCAAGTACAAATGTGGAGTGAAAACCTGCAGACACTTGGCCCTCCGTGGAATGAGTTTGACGCGTGGTGAACAGCATTATTTCCTGTCTGGGACATCTCTGAAGAAAACTCCTGTACACGTCCTTCCTGCTGTACGTTCCTAAACAGGTGTGTAACTAGAGCCCTACAGCCATTGGTTCACCGGTAGAAACAGACAAGATGTTGGGGAGTCTGATGATAGATGCAGTCTGTGCCATGTGGTGTTTTGACAGTTCACACACACACTGGGCGACGCTCATCTATACTGGCTGTGCATTCTTTATGGGGGGGGGGGCATGATTTAGATGAGAGGGAAAGCATTGTTTTTATTGCTGGGGGAGGAGCAGTCTCTGCAGGTCGTTGCCATGGGGATGGGCACAAAGTGGACTCTGTGGTTCTCTGGTTGTCACAGATACTGTATCCATTGACTGACATCATGGCGGGGTTAGTCCTCGAGTTCCTCGTCCTTTATCTGTTTACGAGTGAAGAACCCCAGCTGGAGAAAGGAGGGATGAGAAGGAAGGAGTGAAACCCAAAGTGTTGAACTTTACCACAAAGGTAGAGGAGAAAGAAGTTATTGCAGAGTGTGAGGTACAGAGGGTACTGTATGGTGAAGTGTGATTGGTGTACCTTCCACATTGCGAAGATGATGAGGGCCAATAGCAGAAGCCCTCCAATGATGCTACCTATCAGAATCCAGAGAGAAATGGGGATGGCCCGCCCCTTTAGAACCTCCAACACCGTCTGATGGAGAGAAAGAGACAAAAAGGCTGATTGTAGAGACAGACAGATATTCATCACCCTATACCAGCTTCCTACTCTATCTGGCTGTAAACAACAGACAGACAGATATTCATCACCCTATACCAGCTTCCTACTCTATCTGGCTGTAAACAACAGACAGACAGATATTCATCACCCTATACCAGCTTCGTCTATCTGGATGTAAACGACAGACATATTCATCACCCTATACCAGCTTCCTACTCTATCTGGATGTAAACAACAGACAGACAGATATTCATCACCCTGTACCAGCTTCCTACTCTATCTGGATGTAAACAACAGACAGACAGATATTCATCACCCTGTACCAGCTTCCTACTCTATCTGGCTGTAAACAACAGACAGACAGATATTCATCACCCTATACCAGCTTCGTCTATCTGGATGTAAACGACAGACATATTCATCACCCTATACCAGCTTCGTCTATCTGGATGTAAACGACAGACATATTCATCACCCTATACCAGCTTCCTACTCTATCTGGCTGTAAACAACAGACAGACAGATATTCATCACCCTGTACCAGCTTCCTACTCTATCTGGCTGTAAACAACAGACAGACAGATATTCATCACCCTATACCAGCTTCGTCTATCTGGATGTAAACGACAGACATATTCATCACCCTATACCAGCTTCGTCTATCTGGATGTAAACGACAGACATATTCATCACCCTATACCAGCTTCGTCTATCTGGATGTAAACGACAGACATATTCATCACCCTATACCAGCTAACTACTCTATCTGGATGTAAACAACAGGCAGACAGATATTCATCACCCTATACCAGCTTCCTACTCTATCTGGATGTAAACAACAGACAGACAGATATTCATCACCCTGTACCAGCTTCCTACTCTATCTGGCTGTAAACAACAGACAGACAGATATTCATCACCCTGTACCAGCTTCCTACTCTATCTGGCTGTAAACAACAGACAGACAGATATTCATCACCCTATACCAGCTTCGTCTATCTGGATGTAAACGACAGACATATTCATCACCCTATACCAGCTTCGTCTATCTGGATGTAAACGACAGACATATTCATCACCCTATACCAGCTTCCTACTCTATCTGGATGTAAACAACAGGCAGACAGATATTCATCACCCTATACCAGCTTCCTACTCTATCTGGATGTAAACAACAGACAGACAGATATTCATCACCCTGTACCAGCTTCCTACTCTATCTGGGTGGAAACGAGTCAGGCACAGACGATGCTAAACCAGTCCTCCACTATTAGTGTTAATCCTGCTATTCTCTCACCTCCCTCCAGATGGCGCCATTCCCCAGAGTGACCAGGTTAGATTCCTGAGCAGCCAGACGATAGGCACTCACTATCCTCACCACCTTAAACTTAGCCTGGTGACAGAGACACAAAGTCAGAGTGAGTGTTTTTATAGTTAGAGCCGTGTGTGTGTGTGTGAGAAACTTCGTACCTGTCTGAAGAAGTTGTCGTGGACCCTGCGGCTGACTCGTATGAGAGCGGTTTGTCCTCGATGCAGCTGCTGTACCTCACACACCACCTCCACACACCACGACCTGCTGCAGTTCTACACACCACACACAGAACCATGTTACATCTGAAAATATACTATATAGCTAGTTAGGATTGTGAATGTGATCATCTTGTGTGTGGGTATTTGTGTGTGTCTGTTCTCACCAGTAGGTCAGTCTGTTGCATGTCTTCAGGATGTAGTGGTCGTACATCTCTCTGTCTGTCCTTCAGCTGGGACACATCACTGTCTACACTGCAGTTCACCCCTGTCACCTGACAACACAAAGGTCACGGTTCAGAACCAGAGAGAAATGACAATAACTGTTTATTCCAACAGTAGTGAAAGAGGGTTAGTACTCACGTTGTAAGAGAAGACCTCAGTAACAGCCATGAAGACTCTGTCTCCAGCTGCTACAGAGGGCAGGCTCAGCCTCAACTCCAGGTTACTCACACTGTAACAGCCCAGGTTCTGCAGCTACACACAGAACACATTAGTCTGACACGTGTGTGTGTGTGTGTGTGTGTAAAGACAGTATGTATGGGTTATGTGTGTGATTGTGCAGTAAGGATATTAGGGAAACGGATATATTGTGTGTGCACTGCTTACCCTGAAGTGTGTGTAGAACTCTGGTCCTATTGCCTCTGATATGGTTCTGGTTGGGTGGACCTCATAACGGTTCAGATTGGAGTCACTACAAATAAAGGTAGAGATACAGGGAATGAGAGACAGAGAGTTACAGAGAGAGAGAGAGACAGAAAGAGACTAACCTGGTGATAAAGAGGTCAGGTTCGTACTGAACCACAGTCTGGAGCTGAACACTGTTGTCTCCCAACGTAGCCTCTCTCTCCACACTGTCACTATGGGAACCAGGAACACAGAGATGTATGTGACAGACACATGACAAGACAAACACACAATACTTCTGTCTCTACTGTAGGATTATGACTAGGGTTAGATGGAATCAGTGGAGGCTGAATTTCAGGTTCATTTCTAGAAGCTCCCAATAGGAATCCCTTTACATTCCTCCATAGGATTATAGTGAGTTACCTGGCAACTGTGAGTTTCATCTGGACTTTACTGAGCAGAGACGTACAGCTGAACTCAAACTCTAACATGAAGTTCACCTGACAGAGAGAAGATAAGAGGTGGGGGGGGATTGAGTTTGTGGTATCAGAACTACACTGAACAAAAATATAAACGCTTCATGAAACAATTTCTACGATTTTTCCATTTGCCTCATGCAGTGCGACACATCTCCTTCACATAGAGATGATCAGGCTGTTGATTGTGGAATGTTGTCCTACTCCTCTTCAATGGCTGTGTGAAGTTGCTGGATATTGGTGGGAACTGGAACACGATGTCATACATGTCGATCCAGAGCATCCCAAACATACTCAATAGGTGACATGTCTGGTGAGTATGCGGGCCATGGTAAAACTGGGACATGTTCAGCTTCCAGGAATTGTGTACAGATCCTTGTGACATGGGGCCGTGCATTATCATGCCGAAACATGAGGTGATGGTGGCGGATGGCAAGACAATGGGCCTCAGGATCTCGTCACAGTATCTCTGTGCATTCAAATTATCATCCATAAAATCAATTGTGTTTGTTGTCCGTAGCTTATGCCTGCCCATACCATAACCCCACCGCCACCATGGGGCACTCTGTTCACAACGTTGACATTAGAAAACCTCTCGCCCACACAACGCCATATGTCTGCCATCTGCCCGGTACAGTTGAAACCGGGATTCATCTGTGAAGAGCACACTTCTCCAGCATGCCAGTGGCCATCGAAGGTGAATTCTCTGGTAACAGCACTGGGGGACATTCCTGCAGTCAATTGCACACTCCCTCAAAACTTGAGACATCTGTGGCATTGTGTTGTTTGACAAAACTGCACATTTTAGAGTGGCCTTTTATTGTCCCCAGCACAAGGTGCACCTGTGTAATGATCATGCCGTTGAATCATCTTCTTGATATGCCACACCTGTCAGGTGGATAGATTATCTTGGCAAAGGAGAAATGCTCACTAACAGGGGTGTAAACAAATTTGTGCACAACGTTTGAGAAAAATACGCTTTTTGTGTGTGTGGAACATTTCTGGGATCTTTTATTTCAGCTCATGAAACATGAGACCAACACATTACATGTTGTGTTTATATTTGTGTTCAGTGTATTTGATGCCAGACAGACAGACCTTGGAGTGGGAGCGGAACACAGGATAGCTGACATTACAGGAATGACTGTTGGAACTGAGAGATGTACACTCAATTTTCAACTGGTTATCCTCCTAGAGAGAGAGAGAGAGGGAGGGAGAGAGAGAGAAAGATGGGGATGGAGACATCGAAAGGGAGGGAGGAAGAGAGAGAAGGGGGAGGAGACAGAATAAAACTGTCAGGTTCATGTTGTAAATCTGTGTGTTGTAAATCCGTGTGTGTGTGTGTGTGTGTGTGTTTCGTACCCGTATGCTGAGACTAGAGAAGTGGAGGTTGTGTGAGTAGTACAGTGTTAGGCTGGTGTTATAGGCGTTCTCCAGTCTGTTCTGCAGCTGGACTTCTACAGCCAGACGTCTGCGAGGGCTACGGATCACATAGGGCTGCTGTCTGTGGAGAGGAGTTACATTCAGACATTCATACAACTACTACATAACTACTACACAACATTAATTCAACAACTACACAACATGAATACAACAGGAATGCTTGACTTAGTAATTGTTTGGCTGATTGTGTGTTGACTGGACACGTAAAAGAGAGGAACATTTTTGATCAGGTGTGTGTGTGTGTCTATATGTGTGTGTCCATGCATGTGTGTGTGCATGTTTGTGTGTGTGAGATGTACCTTGTCCCAGAGATGTCCATGTGAGCCTGCAGCACCAGATCAGTGACACACACATCATCCTCACCACAGTCTTTGAAGAACGTAATCTGGAGACATCAATGTACAGTATTTGAAATGGAGGTGCCAGAGTAATACTGTAAATAACGTACAGTAACAGTACATTACATCATACAATTTGGCCAGGATGCTACGAGCACCCCACACACACCCCACACACTGACCGATCTCTTGAAGGTGGTGGGCCAGCCTTCGTCCAGCACTGGGCCACTCTCTGTGTCGTTGATCTTAAAGCGCAGGGAGAAGCTGATTGGACGGATGTAGTCAGCTGTGTCCTATCACAGACAGAGACAAAGGGTTAGAGGTCAATATCCACAGTATGTAGTGTTTCAGCATGTAGATTGTGTGTGTCGGTCGGGGTGAAGGATGTGTACCAATGTGTGTTTTGGCATTGTGTGTGACATATGGAAGGGCAGGTTGTGGTAGTAGCGTGTACATGTTGGTTGTGTGTTTGTGTCAGAGCATGTGTGTATGTTAGTTGTGTAGTTAGTGTGTGTGTGTGTGTGTGTGTGTGTGTGTGTATATGCCATTTAGCAGAAGCTTTTATCCAAAGCGGCTTACAGTCATGCGTCCATACTTTTAAAGAAAAAAGTATGGTCACTGTTTGGTCCCGGGAATTGAACCCACTATCCTGGTGTTGCAAGCACCATGCTCTACCAGCTGAGCTCTGGTGTGTGTGTCATACTCACAAACACATGGAAGGGCAGGTTGTGGCAAACAGTCTCTCCTGTGTAAACTCTGACCCCCAGCTGTGTCTGTCTCTGGTTGCTGTCGTCAAACAACGCCCTCGCTGTCAACTTTCTCTCATCCAACATGGCCACCACCGACAGCTCTGAGGAGGAGGGAGAAGGGGATGTTAGTGTTGATAACAAATCTATCAAATCTAACAGGCAGACTCCCTCCCTCCTATCTCCTTCCCCCTCTCTCCCCCTCGTCTCTCCCTCCCCCTTACTCTCTCCAGTCCCCTCCCCTCCCTGCCCCTCCCTCTCTCCCCTCCCTCACCCACTCCCTCCCCCTCCCTTACCGAAGCTGTTGCTGTGAGTTCCAGGGGAGCGGGACAGAGCCAGGAAGCAGGCTGTAGCGTTGAGACAGGCAGACTCCCTCCCTCCTCTCTGACACGTCTTCTGGATGACGTTGATTGAGTGGGGCTGGAAGGACAGACTCATGTTGATCTGGACTATACTACGAGAACTGGAGAGAGGGGAGGGAGAATTGATCATTCAATGATGACGATCATCATCACATTTAAAAAAAATACTCCACAGCCAAGTCTGACAATTTATCCCTCCCCTCCCCTCCTCTTCATTCCTCCACCTCCCCTCCTCTTCATTCCTCCACCTCCCCTCATCCCTCCTTTCTTACCTGAGTAGTACAGCACTGCCCTGGGCCCCCACAGCCAGGTCTAACAGACCATCTCCATCCAGGTCCAATCTGGCACTCACACTGCGCCCAAAATACTGCAGAGAGGGGGACAGGGATGACCCTGCGATACGCTACAGGGAGAAGGAGAGGTGAGCAAGGAGGTGGAGAGAAGAGGGTGGAGAAGTGGTGGAGAGAGCCGTAGAATGAGGTCAATGGAAATACTATAGCTAAGAATGATATCACTTTAAAAACAAATCTTCACTTTTCTTTTCACAGGGATGGACTCCACCTATACTTCTGGTGACACTTCTTTCTCTACCTGTTTGTAGTTGTGGATGATGTGTATGTCTACCTGTTTGTAGTTGTGGATGATGTGTATGTCTACCTGTTTGTAGTTGTGGATGATGTGTATGTCTACCTGTTTGTAGTTGTGGATGATGTGTATGTCTACCTGTTTGTAGTTGTGGATGATGTGTATGTCTACCTGTTTGTAGTTGTGGATGATGTGTATGTCTACCTGTTTGTAGTTGTGGATGATGTGTATGTCTACCTGTTTGTAGTTGTGGATGATGTGTATGTCTACCTGTTTGTAGTTGTGGATGATGTGTATGTCTACCTGTTTGTAGTTGTGGATGATGTGTATGTCTACCTGTTTGTAGTTGTGGATGATGTGTATGTCTACCTGTTTGTAGTTGTGGATGATGTGTATGTCTACCTGTTTGTAGTTGTGGATGATGTGTATGTCTACCTGTTTGTAGTTGTGGATGATGTGTATGTCTACCTGTTTGTAGTTGTGGATGATGTGTATGTCTACCTGTTTGTAGTTGTGGATAATGTGTATGTCTACCTGTTTGTAGTTGTGGATATGTGTATGTCTACCTGTTTGTAGTTGTGGATGATGTGTATGTCTACCTGTTTGTAGTTGTGGATAATGTGTATGTCTACCTGTTTGTAGTTGTGGATGATGTGTATGTCTACCTGTTTGTAGTTGTGGATAATGTGTATGTCTACCTGTTTGTAGTTGTGGATGATGTGTATGTCTACCTGTTTGTAGTTGTGGATGATGTGTATGTCTACCTGTTTGTAGTTGTGGATAATGTGTATGTCTACCTGTTTGTAGTTGTGGATGATGTGTATGTCTACCTGTTTGTAGTTGTGGATAATGTGTATGTCTACCTGTTTGTAGTTGTGGATAATGTGTATGTCTACCTGTTTGTAGTTGTGGATAATGTGTATGCCCTGGCCGTGGTAGACGTATATGGCCCCATTGTGTCCGTCCTCTAGGGGTGCCCCCACCAGCAGGTCAGTGTACCCGTCATGGTTGAGGTCTGGGGCGGAGGCCAGGGCGTAGCCAAACCTAGCATCCTGGGACCTATCCTCTGCCTTCAGAGTACCGTTAGACACAAACACCTCCTCCTGAGAGAGAGAGAGACAGAGAGAGAGAGAGGCAGAGTGGAGAGAGAGAAATGGAGAGAGAGTGAGAGAGGCAGAGTAGAGAGAGAAAGACAGGCAGAGTAGAGAGAGAGAGAGTCAGAGTCAGCATCTCCCAGACATTCCTCTTCTTATCCGCTAATATCCTCAACCCCTTCCCCCTCCCTTAACTCTATCTCCCCCCTTCGCCCATCTCTCACCCAACTCCCCCTCTTCCTGACACCAGCCCAGTCCTCCCCCACTACTCCCCCCTGTCTCACCCCACTGAGGGAGTAGATGTAGACTCTGCCTGCCTCCTTGTTGCCAGGGCCCAGGTACATGGGTGCTGCCACCAGCAGAACATCAGTAATGCCATCCTGGTTCACATCCAACCCACACACCTCACTGCCATAGTACGACCCAATCTACAGAGAGAGAGAGAGAGAGAGAGAGAGAAAGAGAGAGCGAGAGAGAGAGAGAGAGAGAGCGAGAGAGCGAGAGAGCGAGAGAGAGAGCGAGAGAGCGAGAGAGAGAGAGAGAGCGAGAGAGGGGTGTGGTGGCGGTGAGGAGAAGGGGAGAGGGGGGTTGGGGGTGAGTGAGAGTTTGATTGATAGATACATCCAATGAGGTATATACACACACACACACACACACTACCTGTTCTCCATTGAGGGCCTGTGCAATGTTGACATCTCCATTGTTGCTCAGTTCAAACAGAATGACCTTTCCTTTGTGTTTGAACCTGGGAGCTCCAGCCACATACAGCCTCCTCCAGTCTCCCACTATCACTGACGACACTGTGTAGCCTAAACACACACACACACACACACACACACACACACACACACACACTTTAATTAGATCCACAAATTACAAATTGCATAGGATGCAAATATCTCACAGGTCATACAGATGCCTGAAGACACATTAGGTATGGAAACAAAAATGATTGTGTACATCCGTGATACGTTTAGTAGTATTACGTGTAAAACAGTGATAAGTTTAGTACTATTACGTGTAAAACAGTGATACATTTAGTACTATTACGTGTAAAACAGTGATAAGTTTAGTACTATTACGTGTAAAACTGATACATTTAGTACTATTACGTGTAAAACAGTGATACGTTTAGTAGTATTATGTGTAAAACAGTGATACGTTTAGTACTATTACGTGTGAAACAGTGATAAGTTTAGTAGTATTACGTGTAAAACAGTGATACATTTAGTAGTATTACGTGTAAAACAGTGATACATTTAGTACTATTACGTGTAAAACAGTGATACGTTTAGTACTATTACGTGTAAAACTGATACGTTTAGTACTATTACGTGTAAAACAGTGATAAGTTTATTAGTATTACATGTAAAACTGATACATTTAGTACTATTACGTGTAAAACAGTGATACGTTTAGTACTATTACGTGTAAAACAGTGATACATTTAGTAGTATTACGTGTAAAACAGCGATAAGTTTAGTAGTATTACGTGTAAAACAGTGATAAGTTTAGTAGTATTACGTGTAAAACAGTGATAAGTTTAGTAGTATTATGTGTAAAACGGTGTAATGTAAAGTGTACATAGTGTAACGTAAGTAAGTTAAGTCACCCAGATAGGCAGCATGGTTCTTGAGCTCCTGGGGGAACTCAGACTCAAAGGCCTCTCTGGTGGGCATGATGCGGCCCTCAGCGCCCTCCTTCAGCACCCCTCCATCCCAGTCATACGCCCCCACCATCCCAAACAGGATCCCATCCTGAAACACACGCATGGGAGAGGGGGGAGGGGGGATAAACATACAGTACAATGAAAGATCAGAAATTCAAGTCAATGACATGACACGCACACACACACACACATGGTGGACTCACATCGAGAACGTGTGTGGAGAAGCCGATCTGGGACATCTCAAACTTGAAGGAGCTCTCGTTGTACCCCAGCGTCCCTGTGATGAAACAGAAACATCAAAACAACGTTTAACAAACCTTTCTAGCACATTTTCAGTAGTATCCAACACAAAAATCTAGTTGAGCAGATCTCTCTGTCTCCAAGCTATTATTTCATGTCATGTCATTTTATTAAAGTCACGAGTCTCACCCTCTCATGTTTCTGTGCCCAACCACATATCTGTGTGGTGGGGGGTTCAGTGACTGAGTGAGGGGCTAATGGGACCTCTGCTGAGGTGAAAGTGGAACAGGGTTACCCTAACCCTAACTCTCAGAGGAAGTTTAGTTGAATGTTTGATTAATGTTTGTTCTGCCAGTGCCAGGTGGCTGACACATGAATACCGTGATGGGACTACATGTGGCATCCTGTGCTGCCCACTCTGACACATGAACACTCACTCTCAATTGAAATACTGTTCCTTTTTATTTTTATCCCCCTTTCACATTTTCTCCATACATCCCCTCCCTTCCTTCCCCTCCCCAATCTGCCACTATCTAGATGCCACAGGTTAGTGCCCTCTTTCTCCCTCCTCACTCAAGAACCCAGGTGGTATACAGAATCTACCTCCTCCTCTCATTTCCTCCTCTCCCTTCCTCCCTTGCTCCCTACAGACTTCAGGGTGGCATCATTTCTCAGTCTTCCTCCCTTGTTCCTGTAAGTGTTGTGATAGCTGCTCCCGCCCTTCTTTCCTTTTCAAGGTAGTGGCATCTATCCATCCCTTCCTCTTTCATGCCGTCTAGGATTAAATGTGGCACCATTCCCTCTTTTTTGCCTCTTTCTCAATTGAAAGAGAGTAACATCCCTCTCTCTACTAACTGTCTCCTGGCTAAATCAGAAAGCAGTCCCTCCCTGTCTCCAGAACACAGACACCCTTTCCCTCCTTTCTCTTTCCCGCTCTTTCACCTCCCTCCCTCCTCTCCTCTCCTCCCACTCCCCCTTACTCTCCCTCTCTCCGTCTCACCCTCTAGAGTGAAGATGCGGTCTCCTAGTGCATCTACGATGTCGTTGAGCGCCGCCTCATCAGTCACGTTGAAGAAGTATTTGTCGTCAGGGTCGCTGGCGATGTACTTGATCTCACTGATAAACGTCTCTGGGTCCTGCTGCCTGCGGATGTAGTGACCCAATACCTGGAGGGAGAGAGAAAGGGATGAGGTCAGAGAGGGGGGAGATAAAGGGAGGGAGAGAGAGAGGGATGAGGAAAGAGAGGGGAGAGGTAAAGGGGGAGGGAGAAAGGGAAAGAGAGAGGAAGAGAGAGGGGGGAGAGAGAAAGAAAGGGGTAAAGGGAAGGGTAGAAAAACAAAAGGGAGAGAAAGAAGGGGTTAAATGTAAGGGACAGAAAAAGTGAAAGGTAGAGCGAGAGATAACATTAACAGACAATTCTCTACGTCTTCCGCCAATAACTCCTCCATATTTCACAGGGACAGAGAACATTTATATAGAGGGAGAGATATTACTGAGTCAGGACAATCTGAGAGGACAGAGAGAGAGCTGCCAACACCAACCCCATACAGTACAGTAGAGGACGTAACCTGAATCAAGGACAACCACAGAGTGACAGCCAGAGTATAAGCCCTTAAAAGAGAAAAAAAAGATAATGTCCGTAGGGTTCTAACTAAGGTGTTGTCTAAAAATGGAGTCAGCTAAAATGTTTGGGAAATACTACTCTAGCAAACCGTGAAATGAAAGAATTGGTCCAGACAGGGGGGAGAGAGATGACTGGTGTGGTAGGGCTCTCTAGTGTGAGGAGGCTATAGTAACAGCTACAGTTAGTAGTCTGTAATACAGAATAACCTAAACACTGCAGTAAGGAGCACATTCCTCCCCAGAAACCCAATCCCAACAATCCTTCCCTGTCACTGGCTGCCAACTTAACTAAGGAAATTCTCTGTTTTCAAAGGGGACGGAGGGAGGGAGGTAGGGGAGGAGGGAGGGACGGATGGAGGGAGAGAGGGAGGGAGGGAAGGAGAGAGGGATGGAGGAAGGGAGGGAGAGATGGAGGGATGAAGGGTGGGGGGAGAGAGGGAAGGAGGGATGGAGGAAGGGAGGGAGGGATGAAGGGAGGGATGAAGGGAGGGAGAGAGGGAAGGAGGAACGGAGGGATGGAGGGAGGGAGGGATTAATGTGAAGGAATCCTACACTATAAATGTATACATGAAGATCTTATAGAAGCAGAGAAATTCCGTTGGTCTTGCCAGCTGCTGCTGGTTTGTCCTCAGAGTCACGAACGGAGAGAGAGGACAGAAATACAAACAGCGGGAGGTAGCTTGTTAAGTATTCAAAATATACAGTGAAGTTATAGCTACTGCACATGTATACACACACATGCACAGGCACATGCACACAAACAAACTCACAAACAGACAAACACACACCCTTTGACCCCTCCCCTTGTTGACTGTAAATTCTGTGTGAGTCGGCAGGCAGGCAGGCTGATGTATAAAACACGACTCAGGCTGTTAATTTAGAGAGCTTGTTGCTCTGCTCTCCCCAAAGGGCTGTTTTCTGTCCTACACACACTGGCAGCAGGACAGAGAGCAACAACATCAAAACATTGCAGCCGTCACAGTGAAACCACGTTTCAGCACCAAGACTCCCTGGAGATTCTCTCTCTCTCTCTCTCTCTCTCTCTCTCTCTCTTCAATTTAATTTAAGGGGTTTTATTGGTGTGCGAAACATATGTTTACAGGGAAAATAAATAAACATAAATATGGGTTGTATTTACAATGGTGTTTGTTCTTCACTGGTTGCCCTTTTCTTTGTGGCAACAGGTCACAAATCTTGCTGCTGTGATTGCACACTGTGGTATTTCACCCAATAGATTTGGGAGTTTGTCTAAATGTTATGCTCACTGAGTCTGGACATAGTCAAAGCTTTCCTTAAGTTTGGGTCAGTCACAGTGGTCAGGTATTCTGCCACTGTGTACTCTCTGTTTAGGACCAAATCGCATTCTAGTTTGCTCTGTTTTTTTGTTAATTCTTTCCAATGTGTCAAGTGATATACACTGCTCAAAAAAATAAAGGGAACACTTAAACAACACAATGTAACTCCAAGTCAATCACACTTCTGTGAAATCAAACTGTCCACTTAGGAAGCAACACTGATTGACAATACATTTCACATGCTGTTGTGCAAATGGAATAGACAACAGGTGGAAATTATAGGCAATTAGCAAGACACCCCCCAATAAAGGAGTGGTTCTGCAGGTGGGGACCACAGACCACTTCTCAGTTCCTATGCTTCCTGGCTGATGTTTTGGTCACTTTTGAATGCTGGCGGTGCTTTCACTCTAGTGGTAGCATGAGACGGAGTCTACAACCCACACAAGTGGCTCATGTAGTGCAGCTCATCCAGGATGGCACATCAATGCGAGCTGTGGCAAGAAGGTTTGCTGTGTCTGTCAGCGTAGTGTCCAGAGCATAGAGGCGCTACCAGGAGACAGGCCAGTACATCAGGAGACGTGGAGGAGGCCGTAGGAGGGCAACAACCCAGCAGCAGGACTGCTACCTCCGCCTTTGTGCAAGGAGGAGCAGGAGAAGCACTGCCAGAGCCCTGCAAAATGACCTCCAGCAGGCCACAAATGTGCATGTGTCTGCTCAAATGGTCAGAAACAGACTCCATGAGGGTGGTATGAGGGCCCGACGTCCACAGGTGGGGGTTGTGCTTACAGCCCAACACCGTACAGGACGTTTGGCATTTGCCAGAGAACACCAAGATTGGCAAATTCGCCACTGGCGCCCTGTGCTCTTCACAGATGAAAGCAGGTTCACACTGAGCAAGTGACAGACGTGACAGAGTCTGGAGACACCGTGGAGAACGTTCTGCTGCCTGCAACATCCTCCAGCATGACCGGTTTGGCGGTGGGTCAGTCATGGTGTGGGGTGGCATTTCTTTGGGGGGCCGCACAGCCCTCCATGTGCTCGCCAGAGGTAGCCTGACTGCCATTAGGTACCGAGATGAGATCCTCAGACCCCTTGTGAGACCATGTGCTGGTGCGGTTGGCCCTGGGTTCCTCCTAATGCAAGACAATGCTAGACCTCATGTGGCTGGAGTGTGTCAGCAGTTCCTGCAAGAGGAAGGCATTGATGCTATGGACTGGCCCGCCCGTTCCCCAGACCTGAATCCAATTGAGCACATCTGGGACATCATGTCTCGCTCCATCCACCAACGCCACGTTGCACCACAGACTGTCCAGGAGTTGGCGGATGCTTTAGTCCAGGTCTGGGAGGAGATCCCTCAGGAGACCATCCGCCACCTCATCAGGAGCATGCCCAGGCGTTGTAGGGAGGTCATACAGGCACGTGGAGGCCACACACACTACTGAGCCTCATTTTGACTTGTTTTAAGGACATTACATCAAAGTTGGATCAGCCTGTAGTGTGGTTTTCCACTTTAATTTTGAGTGTGACTCCAAATCCAGACCTCCATGGGTTGATAAATTGGATATCCATTGATTTTTTTTGTGTGATTTTGTTGTCAGCACATTCAACTATGTAAAGAAAAAGTATTTAATAAGATTATTTCTTTCATTCAGATCTAGGATGTGTTGTTTAAGTGTTCCCTTTATTTTTTTGAGCAGTATATATATTTTTTTCTCATGATTTGGTTGGGTCTAATTGTGTTGCTGTCCTGGGGCTCTGGCGGGCATGTTTGTATTTGTGAACAGAGCCCCAGGACCAGCTTGCTTAGGGGACTCTTCTCCAGGTTCATCTCTCTGTAGGTGATGGCTTTGTTATCGAAGCTTTGGGAATCGCTTCCTTTTAGGTGGTTGTAGAATTTAACGGCTCTTTTCTGGATTTTGATAATTATCGGGTATCGGCCTAATTCTGCTCTGCATGCATTATTTGGTGTTTTATGTTGTACACAAAATATATTTTGCAGAATTCTGCATGCAGAGTCTCAATTTGGTGTTTGTCGCATTTTGTGAATTCTTGGTTGGTGAGCGGACCCCAGACCTCACAACCATAAAGGGCAATGGGTCCTATAACTGATTCAAGTATTTTTTGACAGATCCTAATTAGTATCTTACATTTTATGTTCCTTTTGATGACATAGAAGGCCCTTCTTGCCTTGTCTCTCAGATCGTTCACAGCTTTGTGGAAGTTACCTGTGGCGCTGATGTTTAGGCCGAGGTATGTATCGTTTTTTGTGTGCTCTAGGGCAACAGTGTCTAGATGGAATTTGTATTTGTGGTCCTGGCAACTGGACCTTTTTAGGAACACTATTATTTTTGTCTTACTGAGATTTACTATCAGGGCCCAGGTCTGACAGAATCTTTGCAGAAGATCTAGATGCTGCTGTAGGCCCATCTCTCTCTCTCTCTCTCTCTCTCAGTCCCCCCTGTCTCTCTCTCTCTCAGTCCCCCATCTCTCTGACAGTGGCTCTGCAGGTCCCAGTGTTTATATTGTGGTTCCGCTGGTGACAGTGGCTCTGCAGGTCCCAGTGTTTATATTGTGGTTCTTCTGGTGACAGTGGCTCTGCAGGTCCCAGTGTTTATATTGTGGTTCCTCTGGTGACAGTGGCTCTGCAGGTCCCAGTGTTTATATTGTGGTTGCTCTGGTGACAGTGGCTCTGCAGGTCCCAGTGTTTATATTGTGGTTCTTCTGGTGACAGTGGCTCTGCAGGTCCCAGTGTTTATATTGTGGTTCCTCTGGTGAAAGTGGCTCTGCAGGTCCCAGTGTTTATATTGTGGGCTGGGGAGGAGTCTCAGACTACCCAGCCACTGGAGTCTGTTCTACCACACCACCAAAACCACATCACTCGAGACACTGATGATGTGTGTGCATGTGTGTGTGTGTGTGTGTTAGGGGGGTGGGGTGGGGCAGGAAGACATAGCTGTTGTTACCCACTGGGTTATTTTAAGGAGCCAGAGGGGTTCAGTTAGTGATTTGCTGGGGCTATTTTAAAGACCACAGGCATTATTTCAGGCCAGTTTGAGGCTGAATGGGCAGGATGGCTAGCTCTCACGTTATGCAGGGTATGTGAGGTGGTATGGTGGAAAAGCTGTTTCAATACAGCTATTTCAGGAGTGGGGTTGGTTGGTGAGACTGTCTGCCATATTGGTTAGCGAGTTTGTGGTGTAGCAGGCATGCTGGATTCATGTGCTCTATGAAACAGTGTGTGTGTGTGCATGCGTCTGTTTGTGTGTGTGTGTGTGTTTGTGTGTGTGTGTGTATGTGTGTATGTGTGTGCGCGTGTGTGTGCGTCTGTGTGTGTGTGTGCGCATCTGTGTGTGTGCGTGTCTGTGTGTGTGCGCTTCTGTGTGTGTGTGCGTCTGTGTGTGTGTGTGTGCGCGTCTGTGTGTGTGTGCGTGTACTCACAGCGATGGCATATCTGGTGATGTTTCTCTTCTCACACTCCTCCAGAGCGTCCGGTAGCTCCTCCCCATCATGTGACTCTCCATCCGTCACCACGATCATGACCTTGGTGGCCCCCTCCCTCGCCCCCCGCTCAGTGCTGAATGCCTCCGTACTGGAGAAAGAGAGTTATAAAGAACTTTATTAGGTAAATATCATAGTGCTGTTGTCAGCATGTTAAAACAGCACATACTGGTTCAAAACCCAAACTGCTTACATGTACATTCTCTTTCCGTTACCCTGAACCAAACCACAATAAAACACAAATATTGTTCTGGAGTTGGATCCGAAACACCATTGCCTGAAGTAGAGTATCTCATGACAAGCTGTAGACCACACTATTTGCCAAGAGAGTTTTCATCAATTTTTTTTGTGGCTGTTTATCTACCACCACAGACGGATGCTGGCACTAAGACTTCACTCAGTCAGTTGTATAAGGAAATAAGCAAACAGGGAACCGCTCACCCAGAGGCAGCGCTCCTAGTGGCCTGGGACTTTAATGCAGGGAAACTTAAATCCGTTTTACCTAATTTCTATCAGCATGTTAAATGCGCAACCAGTGGGAAAAAAATTCTAGATCACCTTTACTCCACACACAGAGACGCGTACAAAGCCCTTCATTTGGCAAATCTGACCATAATTCTGTCCTCCTGATTCCTGCTTACAAGCAAAAATGAAAGCTGGAAGTACCAGTGAATCGGTCCATAAAAAAGTGGTCAGATGAAGCAGATGCTAAACTACGGGACTGTTTTCCTAGCACAGACTGGAAAATGTTCTGGGATTCTTCCGATGGCCTTGAGGAGTACACCACATTTATTTATTTATTTATTATTTCACCTTTATTTAACCAGGTAGGCAAGTTGAGAACAAGTTCTCATTTACAATTGCGACCTGGCCAAGATAAAGCAAAGCAGTTCGACACATACAACAACACAGAGTTACACATGGAGTAAAACAAACATACAGTCAATAATACAGTAGAAAAATAAGTCTATATACAATGTGAGCAAATGAGGTGGGATAAGGGAGGTAAAGGAAAAAAAGGCCATGGTGGCAAAGTAAATACAATATAGCAAGTAAAACAGGAAGAAAGTGCAAAGTAGAAATAAAAAAAATGGGGTGCAAAGGAGCAAAATAAATAAATAAATACAGTAGGGGAAGCGGTAGTTGTTTGGGCTAAATTATAGATGGGCTATGTACAGGTGCGGTGATCTGTGAGCTGCTCTGACAGCTGGTGCTTAAAGCTAGTGAGGGAGATAAGTGTTTCCAGTTTCAGAGATGTTTGTAGTTCGTTCCAGTCATTGGCAGCAGAGAACTGGAAGGAGAGACGGCCAAAGGAGGAATTGGCTTTGGGGGTGACCAGAGATATATACCTGCTGGAGCGCATGCTACAGGTGGGTGCTGCTATGGTGACCAGTGAGCTGAGAAAAGGGGGGACGTTACCTAGCAGGGTCTTGTAGATGACCTGGAGCCAGTGGGTTTGGCGACGAGTATGAAGCGAGGGCCAGCCAACGAGAGCATACAGGTCGCAGTGGTGGGTAGTATATGGGGCTTTGGTGATGAAACAGATGGCACTGTGATAAACTGCATCCAGTTTATTGAGTAGGCTATTTTGTAAATGACATCGCCGAAGTCGAGGATCGGTAGGATGGTCAGTTTTACGAGGGTATGTTTGGCAGCATGAGTGAAGGACGCTTTGTTGCGAAATAGGAAGCCAATTCTAGATTTAACTTTGGATTGGAGATGTTTGATGTGAGTCTGGAAGGAGAGCTTACAGTCTAACCAGACACCTAGGTATTTGTAGTTGTCCACATATTCTAAGTAAGAACCGTCCAGAGTAGTGATGCTGGACGGGCGGGCAGGTGCGGGCAGGGATCGGTTGAAGAGCATGCATTTAGTTTTACTTGTATTTAAGAGCAGTTGGAGGCCATGAAAGGAGAGTTGTATGGCATTGAAGCTCGTCTGGAGGGTTGTTAACGCAGTGTCCAAAGAAGGGCCAGAAGTATACAGAATGGTGTCGTCTGCGTAGAGGTGGATCAGAGACTCACCAGCAGCAAGAGCGACATCATTGATGTATACAGAGAAAAGAGTTGGCCCAAGAATTGAACCCTGTGGCACCCCCATAGAGACTACCAGAGGCTTGGACAACAGGCCATCCGATTTGACACATTGAACTCTATCAGAGAAGTAGTTGGTGAACCAGGCGAGGCAATCATTTGAGAAACCAAGGCTATTGAGTCTGCCGATGAGGATGTGGTGATTGACAGAGTCGAAAGCCTTGGCCAGGTCAATGAATACAGCAGCACAGTATTGTTTCTTATCGATGGCGGTTACAATATCGTTTAGGACCTTGAGCGTGGCTGAGGTGCACCCATGACCAGCTCTGAAACCAGATTGCATAGCGGAGAAGGTGCGGTGGGATTCGGAATGGTCGGTAATTTGTTTGTTGACTTGGCTTTCGAAGACCTTAGAAAGTCAGGGTAGGATAGATATAGGTCTGTAGCAGTTTGGGTCAAGAGTGTCCCCTCCTTTGAAGAGGGGGATGACAGCAGCTGCTTTCCAATCTTTTGGAATCTCAGACGACACAAAAGAGAGGCTGAACAGGCTAGTAATAGGGGTTGCAACAATTTCGGCAGATAATTTTAGAAAGAAAGGGTCCAGATTGTCTAGCCCGGCTGATTTGTGGGGGTCCAGATTTTGCAGCTCTTTCAGGACATCAGCTGACTGGATTTGGGAGAAGGAGAAATGGGGAAGGCTTGGGCGAGTAGCTGTGGGTGGTGCAGTGCTGTTGACCGCGGTAGGGGTAGCCAGGTGGAAAGCATGGCCAGCTGTAGAAAAATGCTTATTGAAATTCTCAATTATAGTGGATTTATCGGAGGTGACAGAGTTTCCTATCCTCAGTGCAGTGGGCAGCTGGGAGGAGGTGTTCTTTTTCTCCATGGACTTTACAGTGTCCCAGAACTTTTTTGAGTTTGTGTTGCAGGAAGCAAATTTCTGCTTGAAAAAGCTAGCCTTGGCTTTTCTAACTGCCTGTGTATATTGGTTTCTAACTTCCCTGAAAAGTTGCATATCACGGGGGCTGTTCGATGCTAATGCAGAACGACACAGGATGTTTTTGTGTTGGTTAAGGGCAGTCAGGTCTGGAGAGAACCAAGGGCTATATCTGTTCCTGGTTCTAAATTTCTTGAATGGGGCATGCTTATTTAAGATGGTGAGGAAGGCATTTAAAGAAAATAACCAGGCATCCTCTACTGACGGGATGAGGTCAATATCCTTCCAGGATACCCGGGCCAGGTCGATGAGAAAGGCTTGCTCGCTGAAATGTTTCAGGGAGAGTTTGACAGTGATGAGTGGAGGTCGTTTGACCTTTAGAGGGCAGGTTGGTTAGGATGATATCTATGAGGGTGCCCGTGTTTACGGCTTTGGGGTGGTACCTGGTAGGATCATTGATAATTTGTGTGAGATTGAGGGCAAATCAAGCTTAGATTGTAGGATGGCTGGGGTGTTAAGCCTGTCCCAGTTTAGATCACCTAGCAGCATGAGCTCTGAAGATAGATGGGGGGCAATCAGTTCACATATGGTGTCCAGAGCACAGCTGGGGGCAGAGGGTGGTCTATAGCAGGCGGCAACGGTGAGAGACTTGTTTTTAGAGAGATGGATTTTTAAAAGTAGAAGTTCAAATTGTTTGGGTACAGACCTGGATAGTAGGACAGAACTGTGCAGGCTATCTGCAGTAGATTGCAACACCGCCCCCTTTGGCCGTTCTATCTTGTCTGAAAATGTTGTAGTTAGGGATGAAGATTTCAGAGCTTTTGGTGGACTTCCTAAGCCAGGATTCAGACACGGCTAGGACATCCGGGTTGGCAGAGTGTGCTAAAGCAGTGAATAAAACAAACTTAGGGAGAAGGCTTCTAATGTTAACATGCATGAAACCAAGGCTATTACGGTTACAGAAGTCATCAAAAGAGAGCGCCTGGGGAATAGGAGTGGAGCTAGGCACTGCAGGGCCTGGATTCACCTCTACATCACCAGACGAACAGAGGCGGAGTAGGATAAGGGTACGGCTAAAAGCTATGAGAATTGGTCGTCTATGACGTCCAGCATAGAGAGTAAAAGGAGCAGGTTTGTGGGGGCGTTAAAATGAGTGAAGAAATTAATGTATTAGGGATTGATTGTTTTGATTGTTATGAACTAAAGATGTTGACGCCATTATAAGCATGCCATGGTGAATGCCATGGGTAAACTCTGATCTGGAGAGTGAAAATGATCTTAATCTATTTGATCTATAGGCATTGCCTTTTGAATAGTTGAATCATGATGCTTTGCTTCGGGTCATGTTCAGTTGGCACCAAAGGAAAACATTTTATTTTAACTAGGATTCACTACCTGGATTTGTACAACAAGATATGCTAATTTTAGTTTCTGGGATAGTCATTTCCAACATACTATGCTGATCCATTGGAGTGTGATAGATAACTAAAGATTATTTTATTAAACTCCATTGTTGCATGCACTGCATTATGCATTAATGATGTGCTTTTCACTGTCTATGGAAAATATAGCTTTGAATCTCATAAACTGTATACATTTTTTGTTTTTCTTCATGGGTTCGTGCAGGTGACTGTGTATTCCCAGACAAATTGCTAGAGTGCTAAGATAATGTGTTGGATTGAAATAAGAGACAGTGCTGAGTTTCTTGGGATGTTATGTGCAGGAACCCCCATGCAATGAGTTATTGTTGGTGATTTTTGGTTTATGTAGAATATATGTATTTTTTATGTGAATGAATGTTCTTAAATCTTGTGATTTTCATTTAAGTTGAGAGTGGACTCAGAGGGATGACTGTCTTTTCTGTTGTGATGTCTGTGTTTAGACACTGGTTCTCCTGTAACGTTACTGTTCTGATTCTCTAGAAGGGAAGGGATTCCCTTGAGAGGGGAATGTGGCGGATGAATCAGAATTAGTAGGGTAACATAGATAATTAAGATGTTTTGTTAGCATAATATGCTTATGTGGGATACTTGTCATTAGGATGGCGTGCCCTTTGGACTCTGGTGTTGACAGTTGTACTTTTCCCTTAGCTAGGGCTCAGTCACTTGGGGCCCAGAGAGGGGAGAAGTCAGAATGAAACATTCTCTTCATATGTGAATGTGTCTTTACCTATTCTTAAACCATGTGAAGGGATGGCGTGATTAATGGGGAACCAATTACTTGTCTCCACAATGTCTGTGCGCAAGTCACTCCCTCCTTTTCTATGTTGTGGGATAGTGTATGACCTAGAGGCTCACTCCCCTCAGTGAGCTTGTCCAGGAGTGGAGTCAAGAGGAGTTTACTTGAGATGGGAGTATCTAGAGTTGTCAATTGATTTATGCCATTGGATGAGCTAATGGTTCTGTTCTATACCGTACCAGGGAGAGACGGTTCCAGTTTGGGGTAGGAGGACAAGATACTGGTCTATACAATGAACACTGTTGATACAGCAGTTGCTGTCTGCTATGTTTTATAGATATCTTTCAAACAGAACTTAACCTTTGTGAACTGTTCCTAAGATCTGTTGTTCGTCATGTACGTTGAGAGGGGTGGGTCTTGGGTATAAAAGATCTTTGTACTTTTGTGTAATCACTTTTCAATGGCATCAGTGAAGGTCAAGTGCTTTTGCAAAACCATCTTAATAATTAAAGATGTAGTTTTAAGTATAACTGACTTGTGTGTGAAGTTTGTAACTATCCTCATTTGGTAATGCAGAAATTAGCCACCACACGCTTTACAGACCTCGACTACTACAGAGAGAGCGGGAGAGAGCGGGAGAGAGGAGGAAGAAAGAGAGAGGGGAGAGAAAGGTGGGAGAAGGAGAGGAGAGGGAAGAGAAAGAGAAAAAGAGAGATGAGAGAACAAGTGAATGAGCAGGAAAGACAGAACAGAGAAAGAGAAAAAGAGAGATGTGTCACACCCTGATCTGTTTCACCTGTCCTTGTGTTTGTCTCCACCCCCTCCAGATGTCACCCATCTTTCCCATTATCCCCTGGGTACTTATACCTGTGTTTTCTGTCTGTCTGTGCCAGTTCGTTTTGTTCGTTTAAACCTACCAGCGTTTTCCCTTGCTCCTCTCTTTGCTATAGTCCCTGTTTTCTAGTTTCCAGGTTCCGACCTTTCCTGTCTGACCTGAGCCTGCCTGCTGTTCCGTTACCTTACACCCTCTCTGGATTACCGACATCTGCCTGACCTGACCCTGAGCCCACCTGCTGTTCCGGTGCCTTACACCCTCTCTGGATTACCGACCTCTGCCTGACCTGACCCTGAGCCCTCCTGCTGTTCCGCTACCTTACACCCTCTCTGGATTACCGACCTCTGCCTGACCTGACCCTGAGCCCGCCTGCTGTTCCGGTGCCTTACACCCTCTCTGGATTATTGACCCCTGCCTGCCTTGACCTGTCATTCGCCTGCCCCTGTTGAAAGAATAAACTTTTGTTTCTTCAACACTGTCTGCACCTGGGTCATAACTTGAAACGTGATAAGAGGAGAGATGAGAGAACAAGTGAGTGAGCAGGAAAAATAGAACAGAGAAAGATAGGAGCAAAGGAATGTGGGTACAAAAAGAAGACAGAAAGGTAGAGAAGAAAAATAGAGAGGGAGGATAGAGGAGAGAAAGAGAGGGAGGGAGAGGATAGAGGAGAGAAAGAGACAGAGGTAAGATTAGGGTGGAGTATTAGGGTGTATACACAGAGTTTCCCTACATTTAAAATAAACAGCTGCTAGAAGAAGATAATATAACATTTAGTGATCCTCAGAGTTAAATAACACAGTTGGGAAAAACAAAAAATGGGTGTGAGAGGGAGAGTGACAAAGACGTGTGTGTGTGTGTGTGTGTGATCGCTTCCAAGAACTGTTTATGAAACAGATTGGGTGCGATACGGATAGTGACACAGACCCTGAAAATTCCCCTAAAATGACAAATAACCATAGGCGTAATCAGGCCAGACTTGACCATATGTGAGTCAGACAGACAGACAGTCCGACAGGCAGTCCGACAGTCAGTCAGTCAAACAGTCAGTCAGATAGGCAGTCCGACAATCAGTCAGTCAGACAGGCAGTCAGACAGGCAGTCAGACAGGCAGGCAGTTCGACAGTCAATCAGTCAGTCAGTCATACAGTCAGTCAGTCATACAGTCAGTCAGTTTAGTCATTAAATACAATAAATAAATAATAAATATGGAAGGGGAGAAGAGAGAAAGAGAAAGAGATGAAGGGAAGAGAAAGGAGGGGAGGAGCTAGATGAGAGAGTGGTGTTAATTGGGAGGTCTGGTTGTACTTACACTTTTATAGTCAGGAGTGTGATCATGACACAACGTGTGTGTGTGTGTGTGTGTGTGTGTGTGTGTGTGTGTGTGTGTGTGTGTGTGTGTGTGTGTGTGTGTGTGTGTGTTCTCTGCGATGGCGTATCCGGTGATGCTTCTCTTCTCACACTCCTCCAGAGTGTGTGTGTGTGTGTGTGTGTTTGTACAGCTGCAGTGGCTGTAGGAGCTAACCAGGCTGTACTACAGTGGCCACACCTGCAGCTCTGCTGACCAAGCAACAGCCAACCCCGTCAGTCTTCCTACCAATGCCAGCTCTGGTATCTTTTCATCTGTGTGTGTTTGATTCGTACTAGAAGTCCAAGAAACAAAACAGCACAGGCAGACAGACAGACAGTCAGTCAGTTTAGTCATTAAATACAGTTGGTAATTTCCTTTTAAAGTACAGCTCTACCACATCACTGGTGTTACCATGACACACAATCTAACCTAAACACAAAGGATGTGCAGCGACAACACACACACACACACGCTTGTACACATGCAAGTACACACATGCACACACACGTACACACACAAACATATAACCACACCCTGTTTATCTGGTGGTGACCTGTTTTGACCACTGGACACTTAGTGGGTAGAGTCTGCTAGCACTTACACACACAGACACACACACACAATGCCTAGTGCAGCCAGTGTTAGTGAACTCAGTCATTTTCAGGCGTAACTCTGGCCCAAGCTAAATATAAAGTATGTGGTGAACCCGCAAGAAACGGTCTGGTTAAAAACAGCCGTTTCCCCTGCACAGCCTGCTAATTATACAGCCAGCCAGCCAGAGACGAGAGGAGAGAGGGAGGAGAGGAGAGGAGAGGGAGAGAGAAAAAGGGTGGAGATGAGAGGGAGGAGAGAGGAGAAGAGAGGGAGGAGAGAGAGAGGAGATGAGAGGGAGGAGAGAGAGGAGAGGGGAGAGAGGAGAAGAGAGGGAGGAGAGAGAGAAGAGACAGCACAAGAGGATAGATGGAGGAAAGGAGGATGTAGTAGAAGGAAAAAGAGAGGGAAGGTAAAGTAACATAAGGAGAGGTTGTGAAGAGGAGAGATGACTGAAGATAAACGTTCTAGAACACTAGTGGAGCAAGAGAGAAAAACACTTAAAAAGTTTATTACAAACATGCATAAAGCAGAAATAAACCAGCAATTACTGTGCAGCAGAGTCACTTGACCAATTAAAGAGAGCAGAGAGACCAGGGCCTATGGAACATACAGCGAGAAAGAGACACAGAGAAAGTAATAAATAAAGGAATAGTGTGGTAAAAAGAGGTGGGTAAGAGCACAGCTCTGATGTGGCTGAGAGACTGTGTGAAATACAGGGGGAAAAGAGAAAGTGAAGGAGGGGGAGAAATGAGAGAAAGAGAGGGACATATGTGAAGATCAGAATGTGGAAGGGGAGAAGAGAGAAAGAGAAAGAGATGAAGGGAAGAGAAAGGAGAGGGGGAGGAGCTAGATGAGAGAGTGGTGTTAATTGGGAGGTCTGGTTGTACTTACACTTTTATAGTCAGGAGTGTGATCATGACACAACGTGTGTGTGTGTGTGTGTGTGTGTGTGTGTATGTGGTCATGACACAGCGTGTGTGTGTGTGTGTGTGTGTGTGTGTGTGTGTGTATGTCACAGGGTAAAATGTGTATGACACAGCGAGAGGCAGTAGTTGATACCCTTTAAATAGACTGCTTTACTCTCCTATATCACTCATTTAGCCTCTATGTGTCTTATACTGCTTCCTGTGTGTGTGTGTGTGTGTGTGTGTGCGCGTGTGTGTGTGTGTGTGTGTGTGTGTGTGTGTGTGTCACGCCTCTCTAGCGCTCGAGGGCGCCAGGCGGCCCATCATTACGCACACCTGTCACCATCGTTACGCGCCTCAGCGCTTCATGGGACTCACCTGGACCCTCCCCTATATCTGTCACTTCCTCAGTTTCTTCCCCGTGTCTGCATTAATGTTGTTTTGCTCCCCTTGTCCAGACGCTGTCCTTGTTTTGTTTCATGTACGTTTGTCCATGAAATCTTCACTCCCTGTACTTTCTTCTTGTCTCCCAGCGTCTGTCCTCACAGTGTTTGTGTGTGTGTGTGTGTGTGTGTGTGTGTGTGTTCTCTGCGATGGCGTATCCGGTGATGCTTCTCTTCTCACACTCCTCCAGAGTGTGTGTGTGTGTGTGTGTGTGTTTGTACAGCTGCAGTGGCTGTAGGAGCTAACCAGGCTGTACTACAGTGGCCACACCTGCAGCTCTGCTGACCAAGCAACAACCAACCCCGTCAGTCTTCCTACCAATGCCAGCTCTGGTATCTTTTCAGACAGACAGACAGACAGACAGACAGACAGACAGACAGACAGACAGACAGACAGACAGACAGACAGACAGACAGACAGACAGACAGACAGGTTCTATGACCGTTTCGACCCAACACTCATAAACAAGGGTTAATACCAATGTCCCCTCTAAACTGTGTGCAGCGCGGGTGCGCAGCTTCCCCTGGACTGCCGTGCAGAATAAATATCAGCGCATGCAGGGAAGCATGAGATTGAACTTCAATCAACTTTAGAGTTTTCCGTCAGTTAACACTATCAACGTTTCCCTTTACTGTGGAAATTGTGATCGAATCAACGCAATATTAGCCACTATCAATACAACATACCAAAACAAAACAAACTATTCAAGAGATGTTGTTGTATTCAGAATGCATCGGAGTAGGATTCTATTGAATTAACAGGCACGACTCAGGCCCATACTCTACACAGACCGGTGCACTATAACCAATCAGAGCTGCAGTAGGCCTATATGCAAATAGACCATTGCCATATATGGGTCTGTGCCATTCACTTTGAACTGGACTGATTGTACAGCATGAGCAGTCGTCAATAGATGTTCTTGTTTTGCGATCAAAGTGAGAGCTACATGTAGCAACGTGT
>NC_042993.1:1932015-1972015 GCF_901001165.1 Salmo trutta | reverse complement strand
GGCACGTTGTGTTAGCTAATCCAAGTTTATCATTTTAAAAGGCTAATTGATCATGAGAAAACCCTTTTGCAATTATGTTAGAACAGCTGAAAACTGTTGTCCTGATTAAAGAAGCAATAAAACTGTCCTTCTTTAGACTGGTTGAGTATCTGGAGCATCAGCATTTGTGGGTTTGATTATAGGCTCAAAATGGCCAGAAACAAAGACTTGTCTTCTGAAACTCGTCAGTCTATTCTTGTTCTGAGAAATGATGGCTATTCCATGTGATAAATTGCCAAGAAACTGAAGATCTCGTACAACGCTGTGTACTACTCCCTTCACAGAACAGCGCAAACTGGCTCTAACCAGAATAGAAAGAGGAGTGGGAGGCCCCAGTACACAACTGAGCAAGAGGACAAGTACATTAGAGTGTCTAGTTTGAGAAACAGATGCCTCACAAGACCTCAACTGGCAGCTTCCTTAAATAGTACCCAGAAAACACCAGTCTCAACGTCAACAGTGAAGAGGCGACTCTGGGATGCTGACCTTCTAGGAAAAATTACACCGATACCCAATAACTCTCAAAATCAAGAAATTAGCTGTTAAATTCTACAACCACCTAAAAGGAAGTGATTCCCAAACCTTTGATTGCAAAGCCACCCCCTACAAAGAGATGTACCTGGAGAAGAGTCCCCTAAGCAAGATGGTCCTAGGGCTCTGTTCACAAACACAAACAGACCCCACAGAGCCCCAGGACAGCAACACAATTAGACCAAACCAAATCATGAGAAAACAAAAAGATAATTACTTGAAACATTGGAAAGAATCAACAAAAAAACAGAGCAAACTAGAATGATATTTGGTCCTAAACAGAGAGTACACAGTGGCAGAATAACTGACCACTGTGGCTGACCCAAACTTAATTTCTTGCGGATTAGTGGGACGCTAGCTAACTTCCGGCGAAATTGCAGAGCGTCAAATTCAAATTAAATTACTATAAATATTAAACTTTCATGAAATCACAAGTGCAATACATCAAAATAAAGCTTAACTTGTTGTTAATCCAGCCGCCGTGTCAGATTTCAAATAGGCTTTACGGCGAAAGCAAACCATGTGATTATCTGAGGACAGCGCCCAGCACACAAATGCATAACAAATCATTTTCAACCAGGGAGTTGCGACACGAAAGTCAGAAATAGCGATATAATATATGCCTTACCTTTGAGGATCTTCTTCTGTTGGCACTCCAAAGGTCCCAGTTACATTACAAATGGTCCTTTTGTTCGATAAAGTCCTTTTTTGTATCCATAAAAACTCAGTTTAGCTGGCGCGCTTCAGTCAATAATCCACTCGGTTTCCCTCCTTCAAAATGCATACAAAATGAATCCCAAACGTTACCAATAAACTTATCCAAACAAGTCAATCAACGTTTATAATCAAACCTTAGGTACCCTAATACGCAAATAAACAATAACATTTAAGATGGAGAATCGTTATTGTCTTTACCGGAGAAAAATACCAAAGAATGCGCTCTCATTCACACGCTTTGAAACACTACAGCCAAAATGGGAGCCACCTAGAAAAACTACAATTTCTGGCTAATTTTTCCCCAACATTTTTTTTTGGGGGGGGGGGGTGGTTTGTCCTCAGGGTTTCGCCTTCCATTTCAGTTCTGTTATACTCACAGACATTACTTTAACTTCTTTGGGATAACCCCCACCTTCTCTCAATTGCCGCCTGAAGACATACCCTAATCTAACTGTCTGTAGCTCAAGCCCAGAAGCAAGGATATGCATTTTCTTGGTATCATTTGAAACGAAACGCTGAAGTTTGTGGAAATGTGAATTGAATGTAGGAGAATATAACACAATAGATCTGGTAGAAGAAAATACAAGGAAATAAACATACGTTTTCTGTTTTTTATTGTTGTTGCATCATCTTTCAACTGAACAAGAACAGCGAAACATTCAGATATGATGCTGGGGATAATGTCGATGCAGAACATAAGAGGGCAACAGTATTTGAGAAAAGTTTCAGACAGATATCTTCAGGAATGAGTGAGCTACATGACATTGAGCATGTAGTCACCCAGGTGTCCCACACAAGTTGCCCAAATGTACCCAAGTGGCCGAATTGGTACAGTGATACATTTTGATGTAAATAACTATATACAAAATACTAAAATTATATTCTAACACACAAAAAAATGACCAAAAAAATTAAAAATATGAACATTTGAAAAAATTATAAATAACAAGGGTAACTATTTACACACATTCAATGTATAATGTACAATATTGTGAAGACCCTCAGTCCTCTACACAATATTGTGCTGCTGGTGCCATGGCCCATAGCAGTCTCTTTCTGCTGTAAAGCATAGGGTTACTGAGCAGGTGGTGCAGGTGATGGGGCATTTCCTGTGACAAAGGGCACAACGTCACCTCCCCACTGTGCCCTTTTTGCCCTGAGTCACATTCATGCCTGCAGAGATGAATTTGGGCAGGTGAACACCACTGGTTGAAGGAGCAGAAGGGACAGAGGTAGAGGGGACAGAAGGTGCTGCAGTGGACTTGCTGTAGCAAGCAAGCTCCTGGATGAGCACCTCTCAGAAGGCTAGCTGTGAGATGGGGGTCTTTCCACAGCACTTAGCCATTTCCTTCTGTAGGATGAAGGAATTCACCACAGCAATGTCAATGAAACGATAGAAAAATGTCTTGTACCATTTCATGGTCTTGTGGAGAACATTGTAGTAGCCTATCAGCGCATCTGACAGGTCCACACCTCCCATGCCCTTGTTGTAGTCCTTGATAGCTGCAGGAATGGGGACATTTTTGGTGGTCCATGCCCCAGTAGCGCCCTTCACACGCCTGACGACGTGATCTCCACTGAAGGACTTGTGGATACTGGAGCACATGACCACCTCTCTGGTATCCATCCACTTCACAAAGAGCAGGCCATCTTGGCGAATCCATCTCATGGTACCCCGCTCAGCCCGCTTAGGCATGTCATTCACCTTGGTTTTCGGAAAGCCCACTCTGTTGGTCCAAATGGTGCCACAAGCCCACACATCCCGCTTCCTCAGGTCTGCAAACAGGGTAGGGCTTGTGTAAAAGTTGTCCATAAAAAGTTTGTAGCCCTTCCCCAGCAGTTGAAAATCTAATAACGCCATAACGGAATCATAACTGAGTCCCTTACCGGTCGCAAAACTGCTTTTCCCTCATAAACAAAAGAATTGCACGTGTAGGCACACACAGAATCAGCCAAAACAACCAGTTTGTAACCCCATTTAGTTGGTTTGTTACGCATGTATTGTTTTAGGCCAATTCTGGCCTTTGAGGCTACCATCCTCTCATCGATGGAAAGGTTCTGGGCGGGCTGAAAATAGCTCTTGCAGGCCTCAACCACACTGTGGTAGAGAGATTTTATTTTGCAGAGCCTATCATACCTTGCTGTGCCTCGCTTCTTCTCGTTGTCCTCATCAACTTCTGGGTCACTGATATGAAGCGCCCGTGAGATTGTCAGAAACCTTTTGCATGACATGACAGTGGAGGGGAAAGGCAGTTGATAGAGGGGAGCAGTTTTCCAGTAGTATTTCAGGGTTTTCAGCTTCACAAGACCCATGCAAATGACCATTGACAGGTAACAAAAAAGATCTGACATGGAATTGGGCTTCCATGCCTCTTTCTTGCCTGCCTGCTTCTTAGCACCATACTTATTAGTGTTCAAGACAAGGGAATCAATAACTGATGAGGTGAAAAACAGCTGAAAAAGTTGCATGGGGCTGTAGTTGGAGGTCATGTCCAGCTGAGGTCCTGGTGGCCTTTTCGGTCTGAATATTGGAGGTGGTGAAGCCACATCCTCCTCCAGCACAGAGTGCCAACGACCCTCCTCCTCTCTGATTGCAGGTTTATCTTTTCCCCACCTCCGCTTCTTTGTCACAGACTTCACACCTGGCCGGGCGGGGGTAGGTGTGGAGCCGGAGACAGCAGGGGTCCGGCTAGATGAACCAGCTCCTGTGGGGATGGGCACCTTGGCAGTGGGGGCTCCCAATCAGAATTGGAGGGACTGTGAAATAAAGACACAGACACAGATTCTATATAGAGTAGGGAACCTCAATCACTATGGTGAGGTGCTGTTCCATTCCATGTTTAGATAAAATACATGTAAAAAATATCTAATATATATAGACACAGACACACAGAGCCATGTGTACTTCACACATTTCATTACTGATTATATGTCAAATAAAATATATAAAATTTAAATTTAAAAAATATCTCCAAAACAACTCAAATGAATAATATTTGATATTATTAATTTCAAACAACGGTATGAGAGGTACTTACCAGTCCAAAATTGCATCCTCTCCATGCAAAAACATTTCTTTAAATTGGGAGTCCAAACTTGTCTCACAATCTGACTCATCTTCAAGTAACTGTGTCACTTTCTCTATCAATTTCATCAATAATATTGTGTAGATCTGTATACCTGGACTTTGCCTTTGATTTTCCAGATTTACTCGCCATAATTCTTTCGATAAAATAGCGGAAAATGATCTCGACTCAATACTGCTAAGTGCAAACAATGTGGCTCCTTCAGGTAGAAATTTCAATGGTGAATGGCTGTGTTACGCTCGACTTTCGTTAAAGAGCTGGTCTTCCCGGATATAACCATTAGATATTGCCGTTTACCTCAGCTCATTGGCTATCTACCAAGCTAGATTTCAAGACGATCAGTGGTCATTGGGCTGAAATACAGTCAATCAACGAAGCACTGGTCATATCATTGGCGCGCAATGAGGTCATTGTTTGGTGTGTTCAAATCAGTTCCTTTCGGTCAATACGTCCCACAAAAAGAACCATCAAGTTTGGTTGTGTTACTAACAAACAGAGGATTACAATGAAACCAACCATGACTGGATAAACGTAAGTTTAGTGTGAGTAATTACATCGAATGTTTCGTTGAAAGTTGAAGGAGACGGAATTCATGCATCTAGCCGTTTACAAAATGTTTCGTGTTATGCTATAAAAATGGATTTATCGAACAAAACGACCATTTATTGTGAAGATTGGGCCTTTTGTATCGGCAAAAGAAGAAGATCTTCAAAGGTAATTTATTATTTTATTGCTATTTCTGACTTTAGTGACGCTAATGCTGGGTTGGAAAAAGCTAGTAATGCTTGTGTGTGCGGGGCGCTGTCCTCAGATTATTATAATGTATGCTTTCGCCGTAAAGCCTTTTATCTGACACAGCGGCTGGATTAACAAGATGTTAAGCTTTTAAATGATGTAAGATACATGTATTTACAAGAATGTTTAATATTACGAATGGTGTATTTAGAATTTTTGGGCTCTGCTATTTCACCGGATGTTAGGCAGGTGGGACGCTACCATCCCACTTAGCCTAGAGAAGTTAACAGTTTTGGAAACTTTAGAGTGTTTTCTATCCAAATCTACCAATTATATGCATATCCTAGCTTCTGGGCCTGAGTAGCAGGCAGTTTACTTTGGGCACGCTTTTCATCCGGACGTCAAAATACCGCCCCCTATCCCAAAGAAGTTAAGGAAAGCTTTAACTATGTACAGACTCAGTGAGCATAGCTTTGCTATTGAGAAAGGCCACCATAGGCAGACCTGGCTCTCAAGAGAAGACAGGCTATGTGCACACTGCCCACAAAATTAAGTGGAAACTGAGCTGCACTTCCAAACCTCATGCCAAATGTATAACCATAGAGAGATATTTCCCTCAGATTACAGAGACCCACAAAGAATTTGAAAACAAATCCAATTTTGATAAACTCCCATATCTATTAGATGAAATACCACAGTGTGCCATCACAGCAGCAATATTTGTGACCTGCTGCCATAACTCATATTTAAGTTTATTTATTTTCCCTTTTGTACTTTAACTATTTGCACATTGCTACAACACGGTATATAGCCATTGTAACTTTTGTGAGTGTCATTTTTTTATTGTTTATTTCACTTTTGTTTATTATATATTTCACTTGCTTTGGCAATGTAAACATATGTTTCCCATACCAATAAAGCTCTTTGAAATGAAATTTAATTGGGGGGGGGGGCTGAGACAAAAAGGGGGGGGGGGACTGAGAGAGAGAGGGGGGGACTGAGAGAGCGAGGGGGGGACTGAGAGAGCGAGGGGGGGACTGAGAAAGAGAGAGAAAGAGAGGGGGAACTGAGAGTGAGAGAGATAGAGAGAGAAAGGGGGAACTGAGAGAGAGAGCGATAGAGAGAGAAAAAGAAAGAGAGACGGGGGCCTGAGAGAGAAAGAGAGAGAGTCAGAGAGAGAGAGAGAGAGAAGGGGGACAGAGAGAGAAATAGAGAGAGAGAGATGTGGGGAGAGGGAGAGCGAGAGAGTGAAAGAGAGATGAGGAGAAGAATTGGGTATAAGCGAGGGGGGATATGTCATGGAAAAGCATATAATTGTGGTTTGAGAACAGATCAAATAAAAGAGAGGGAGAAGAGAGAGAGAGAGTGCGAGGGATGGGGTGAAGAAGTTGTTGACATGTTGCCAGTTTTCATGAGTATTGTAGCAGAGCTGGAACGCAGCAGACCAATAAAGCCATTTAATCCCAATTGTAGTGAATGAGGTGAGGCAGAACAGTCACATAACAATATTGATGTCTTCAAAGCATACTATTTATTTGGCTTTAAAACCAAAGGGAGAGGAAGGGAAAGGAGGAGTGTGGGGAGAGAGGAGAGCTAGGATAAAAGGAACAACATTCATACACACTAGGAGACAAAATAAAAAATGAAAAGAGTGAAGGAGGGAGGGAGGGAGGAAAGAGAAAACATGAGTCTGTCATTACAAAGGCCCCAGCACAGCTACAGTACAGACACAGAGACAGAGAGAGACAGGGAGGGATGGGAGAGAGGAAAGAAGGAGAAGAGGGCGAGAGCTGCTATGGCTTTTGGTAGGCCTGTCATTACAAAGGGCCGGAGCTGCATTCTGATCCTGTTTTAGACCCTACCACAGGGGTTAAAATACACACACGAACAAAAACAGGGTAGGCTGGCCCTGGCATTAGGGAACTGTGTTTGACTCTGCACCTAGAGTAGCTGCAAACTGCTGGCAGACACACACACACACACACACACACACACACACACAGGAGTGGCTGCTTGCTGGCACAACCACCCAGTAATTCCTCTGTAACCATAGAGATCTAGAAATACCTGGATAAGAAGACTCTGCTAGGACAACGTGGCCCTGTGTGTATGTGTGTGTGTGTGTGTGTGTGTGTGTGTGTGTGTGTGTGTGTGTGTGTGTGTGTGTGTGTGTGTGTGTGTGTGTGTGTGTGTGTGCGCTTGAATGTATGGTAAGAAAAGCTGCCCTATAATGAGGGGGGATTATGAACACACACAGACATGGCATCTAATGTTAATTCCTTCTAAACATGGCCACCCCCAGCTGACTCATTGAAAAGTCCATACCAAACAAACACACCACCTCCTCCTCTCACCCCCACCACATCCCTCCAGGACTGACTCAGTTCCTACAGCCAAATGTAACCCAGGATCAAACACAAGACCATATTAGCCCACTGACTCAATCAATTAATCAATCAATCAGTCAACCAGTCAGCCAATGGGACAGAGAACATACCAGGAATCCATCAGGTGAGTCTGGACTGAGGGTCATTCCTAGATGAGAGTTCTTCAGGTTTCTAGATACATTCTGTAACGTGCTCTCACCTGAGACAGAGAGGGAGGAGAGAGATGGTTAATGACATTACCTAGATGCTGAGCTATGGTCAGTTTAGCGGAGGGTAAGCTGATCCTAGATCTGTGGTTGTCTCTCACCTAGGTTCGTTTTGGTGCAGTTGGAGCTCCTCTCCTCTCCCACGATGCATTTGTACACGTCTCCTCTCCTGGTATTGGAAGGTCCATCCCAAGGAGCACCAACCAGCATCCTGCATCACAATCACACACACAGCCAATCAGGTAAGAGGATTTTATCAATGCATCCTACTACAGATACACTAATTGATAGCCTGGAGGACGGCAGGTAGCCTGGAGGACGGCAGGTAGCCTGGAGGACGGCAGGTAGCCTGGAGGACGGCAGGTAGCCTGGAGGACAGCAGGTAGCCTGGTGGACAGCAGGTAGCCTGGTGGACAGCAGGTAGCCTGGAGGGCGGCAGGTAGCCTGCCATTGAGCAAGGCAGTGAACCCTAATCGCTCCAGGGTCGCCATCAATAAGTGGGTAACCTGTACATATACAGGTTACCCACTTGTATATGCAGTGAAACAGGACAAATATAAGCACCCCCTTTTCGACCTTTGACAAACACACACACATACAGATGTTGGTACTCACGATTTGTCCCCCGCATTGTCATGCTGTAGCACAGAGAAACCAAACAGGGCCTCCTCTGGACCAGTGTAGATACGAGGCCGCTTAACATCGATGTTGAAACACTCACACAACCCTGAGGGAACATTACAACAGAGAGAAGGTTATAAAAAGGGGTTATGGGGAGAGAGGGGCTGGGGTTGTGGGGTGAGAGGGGCTGGGGTTGTGGGGTGAGAGGGGCTGGGGTTGTGGGGTGAGAGGGGCGGGGGTTGTGGGGTGAGAGGGGCTGGGGTTGTGGGGTGAGAGGGGCGGGGGTTGTGGGGTGAGAGGGGCGGGGGTTGTGGGGTGAGAGGGGCGGGGGTTGTGGGGTGAGAGGGGCGGGGGTTGTGGGGTGAGAGGGGCTGGGGTTGTGGGGTGAGAGGGGCAATGTAAACATATGTTTCCCATTCCAATGAAGCCCTTAAATTGAATTGAATTGAGATGGAGGGAGGGGAGAAGGATAAACAGAGTGACCAAAGACGACCTTTGAAGAAAAAGGGAGTTCAGTCTAGGGGGGAAAAGGAGAGGGAGAGAAGGGGAGAGCGGGAAGGAGGGAGAGAGGGGGGGGGTTATAAAAACTATGTAGTAAAGTAGCTCCCTGTTATACCATACAAACCTGCCCTTTATACAGACACAGAGAGAGAGAGAAAGAGAGGGTAGAGGGAAAGCAAGAGAGGTACAGAAGAACGAGAGAAAGAGGTAGAGCGACGGAGCAAGCAAAGGAATGGAAGAAGGATAGTTCATTGACTCGCCCAGGGGAGGTGTGTGACTGAGAAAACAGACATGGAAACACACAGGCCAACTGTCAAAATAAAAGCCACACTACACTCTTTATGATGATGTAATTTAAAGAGAGGAGACCTGTGGAGTGCCTTCACATTAAAATAGACTCACAGACACCAGAACATTTTAGCAAACACCCCCAACTGTAATGCATATAAACACAATGGAGATACAGACCTAACAGTTACCCGGGCTAAAACCCCAAACATAGGGTACATACAGGCCTAACCCAGGCTAGAACCCCAAACATAGGGTACATACAGGCCTAACCAACACACTGTAAAAAATGCTTATAGCTGCAATATGTTACTTGTTGGGTGACCCGACGTGACCCGAAGTAACAGTTATAGATGTGAGTTATAGATCTGTCATTCTCATTGTAAGCAAGTCTAAAAAGCAGTAGTTCTATGTTCGCTATTTCTATGCTTCCCGTTCTTAAGTTTCGTTTTTACATCTTGTGTTTTGTACACCAGCTTCAAACAGCTGAAAATACAATATTTTTGGTTATTGATGGTAGAATGATTTTCTACGCTATACTTGCTTGTTTTGTCACAAAGCGAAATAAGGCGAACTATTAGAATTTTATCAACCAGGAAATGGTGGAGCGATTTCTGCACAGTGCATCTTTAAGTATTTTCGATCAAGGTGTTAACTGATCTTAAAAAAAATTGTTGGCCAAAACATAGCTCCAACTTCTGAAAATGTACACAAAAATGTAGTCAACTTAAAATGATGTGTTTGCTCAACTTACCTCACATGTTCATTCAACTAGAAATTATTATTTGGCTTTGAAATTAGTTACATATACATAAACGATGCTTTTGACATACAATATTTTCAACTGACATATTTGACACATGATTACATTGTGCATATTAATTTCTACAGTAATTATTATTCATCCTCACCTGGGCTTTGAACTCTCAACCTCTTGGGACACAGGACACAAATCTTCCTGCTACATCACTGTGTCTATGTCAATTACTGAGTTCATCTGTATTGCTACACTTTGCACTTCAAAGTAAATCTCAGCTCTGTTAAAAGTACTCAAGTAAAATGATTTTATTTATCATAGCGATTAAGGAGAAACATAAAAATGAGTACTATGCCCACCAACATTAGACTACTATACAGAAAATACTCAAATTACTGAAATAAGTAACTCAAATCAATGATGAGAGAATAGTCAGATGAATTGATCACTGACACAGACATGGTGGAGTAGCAGGACAATTGGAATGCTGTGAACCAGAAGGTTGTGAGTTCAGCCCCCAGTTGAGGACATGTTGAATATGAATTACTGTATAAATGAACATGCACAAAGTAATCAAGGAAGTTTAAAACATTGTATGTTAAATGTAACCAGTTGCACAGACCTTCTTAATTAAGATGCCCAAATAATCATTTCTAGTTGAATGAACAAACACATTTTAAGTTGACTGAATTTTTGCGCAGGTTTTGGAGCTAAGTTTGTGCCAACTACAAATGTTAATTTCAGGTAACACTTTCATCGAAAAGTGTATTAAACTTAAAAAGGCTGTGGAACCAGTTACTTCATAATAATTAGATGAAACAACTAGACTTTTTTATAGTGCAGAACTCACCAGCAGACTGGTGAACAAAACACGCTACCAAAAACCACCAACACACAAAGTCTTGCACACACACACACACACACACACACACACACACACACACACACACACACACACACACACACACACACACACACACACACACACACACACCAACAGAAGGGGATTCCGCAGGGTTGTGAGAAGTAACTGGATATGTTTACTCTCTTTTTCTCTCTGTTTCCCCCTATTCTTCCTCCTTCTCGCTGCTTGCTCCCTCCATCTTATTCTTCATCCTCCTCCTCTTTCTCCCTCCAGATGAATTTCCTTGATTATAGGAGCCATGCCTCTCCCATACAGTAACCATGATCCTGCGCCTCTCTTTCATTGATGTGACATCATAACATCTCTACTGTTTAATCACTTCAACTCTCTTTAATTGTGGCCGGGCATCACACACACACACCTCTCATATGTTTCAAAGACTGTCCGTCGCATTATCAAGACCCCTTCACCCCTCTCTCCTACCCCCCCCCCCCCCCCCCCCCCCCCCCCCGCCACCTTAACCCCCGCTCTCCACTCAAATCATCCCATTTTAATCCTCCTCTTCCTCCTGTACCCCCTTCCCGGCTCTTCACCCTCACCACCAAACCACCCTCCTCTCCTCTCCTGCTCCTCTCTCATTTTCAGCTGGGTTATATGGGTCTGTACCACAGCCTGTCTGACCATGGATCGTCATGACAACTGACTGTAAACATTTATGCGCCCAAACCCCGTCCAGATTCAGATTCCTCTCACTGTTCAACCACACGATCGGCTCGCATTGCTCTTGCTGCTATGTGTGTGTGTGTGTGTGTGTGTGTGTGTGCGTTTGTGTGTACTGCTACTGAATGATGTATGTATTCGGGGATGACAGGTCAGTGGAGTTGACAGTACAGTGTTACGTGTGTTACAGATGAATGGCAGCCTGACCACAGACGTGTGTTAAGTATGGAGACTACATGTGGCTCTGATTTATGGCATTTCCAATGGCCCACAGTCTCTCTATCACAGCTTCTCTCTCTCTCTCTCTCTCTCTCACCCACGCACACGTTTTCTACTTTAAACTATCTACCAATCTTTCTACCACTCACTCCCATCATTTTATTTTGTCCACTTCTTTATCTGCTCCTCTCCTCTTCATCTCTTGTTGTCTTCACATGTCTGCAGTGGCCTCTTGGCTTATACTTTGGTCGTCTCTGGTAGGCCATGCAATGATGACCACAGTAGGTGTCTGCCTCTCTGTTTCTCTAGTATTCATTGAATTACAAGGCTTCTCGCTCTACCCTCACCTCCATTTCTCTTGCTCTCTGACTCACCTCCATCATGTTCTGTTCCCATCTCTATCAGTCCCTAGTGGGGTATGGGGGTGGAAGAGAGTGGGAGTGAGAAAGAAAGACAGAGAAGGAAAGAGATATAATGGACAGTAAGAGGGAGGGAAAGAGAGAGAAACAATGAGAGAAACAGAAAGAGACATTGGGAGAAGAGAAAGTGTGTAGGAGAAGGACTGGGAAGAAATTGGTAGAGGAGAGAGAAGAGAGAGACAGGGAGATTGTGTAGGAGAAGGACTGGGAAGAGGAGAAGGACTGGGAAGAGGATAGGAGAGGAGAGAGAGAGAGATTGGGAGAAGAGAGATTGTGTAGGAGAACGACTGGGGAGAGGAGAGAGAGAGAGAAGAGAAAGAATTCCCCAGCTATCCCCCCATACACACACCTGTGTTCTACATCTCAGTAAAGCATAACAGAGCAGATAACAGTCCTGGTATGCCTGGTTAACACACTGGGGAGGCCTGCTCAAACCATCAACATCACACACATCACACACACACACACACATGCATGTCTCAAACAGGTAATGAAGTGTAGTACAGGCTAACCACAAACAGCGTCCGACTACGGTGACTTCAATGCATTGCTTCCTCATTCATTCCTCGGAATCAGCAGGAGGAGACAGAGACGTGACCTGAACAGACAGCAGTGTTGTGTTGTGCTGGACTGGTACGTGGCCTGAACAGAAAGCAGTGTTGTGTTGTGCTGGACTGGTACGTGGCCTGAACAGACAGCAGTGTTGTGTTGTGTTGGACTGGTACGTGGCCTGAACAGACAGCAGTGTTGTGTTGTGTTGGACTGGTACGTGGCCTGAACAGACAGCAGTGTTGTGTTGTGTTGGACTGGTACGTGGCCTGAACAGACAGCAGTGTTGTGTTGTGTTGGACTGGTACGTGGCCTGAACAGACAGCAGTGTTGTGTTGTGTTGGACTGGTACGTGGCCTGAACAGACAGCAGTGTTGTGTTGTGTTGGACTGGTACGTGGCCTGAACAGACAGCAGTGTTGTGTTGTGTTGGACTGGTACGTGGCCTGAACAGACAGCAGTGTTGTGTTGTGTTGGACTGGTACGTGGCCTGAACAGACAGCAGTGTTGTGTTGTGTTGGACTGGTACGTGGCCTGAACAGACAGCAGTGTTGTGTTGTGTTGGACTGGTACGTGGCCTGAACAGACAGCAGTGTTGTGTTGTGTTGGACTGGTACGTGGCCTGAACAGACAGCAGTGTTGTGTTGTGTTGGACTGGTACGTGGCCTGAACAGACAGCAGTGTTGTGTTGTGTTGGACTGGTACGTGGCCTGAACAGACAGCAGTGTTGTGTTGTGTTGGACTGGTACGTGGCCTGAACAGACAGCAGTGTTGTGTTGTGTTGGACTGGTACGTGGCCTGAACAGACAGCAGTGTTGTGTTGTGTTGGACTGGTACGTGGCCTGAACAGACAGCAGTGTTGTGTTGTGTTGGACTGGTACGTGGCCTGAACAGACAGCAGTGTTGTGTTGTGTTGGACTGGTACGTGGCCTGAACAGACAGCAGTGTTGTGTTGTGCTGGACTGGTACGTGGCCTGAACAGACAGCAGTGTTGTGTTGTGCTGGACTGGTACGTGGCCTGAACAGACAGCAGTGTTGTGTTGTGCTGGACTGGTACGTGGCCTGAACAGACAGCAGTGTTGTGTTGTGTTGGACTGGTACGTGGCCTGAACAGACAGCAGTGTTGTGTTGTGTTGGACTGGTACGTGGCCTGAACAGACAGCAGTGTTGTGTTGTGTTGGACTGGTACGTGGCCTGAACAGACAGCAGTGTTGTGTTGTGTTGGACTGGTACGTGGCCTGAACAGACAGCAGTGTTGTGTTGTGTTGGACTGGTACGTGGCCTGAACAGACAGCAGTGTTGTGTTGTGTTGGACTGGTACGTGGCCTGAACAGACAGCAGTGTTGTGTTGTGTTGGACTGGTACGTGGCCTGAACAGACAGCAGTGTTGTGTTGTGTTGGACTGGTACGTGGCCTGAACAGACAGCAGTGTTGTGTTGTGTTGGACTGGTACGTGGCCTGAACAGACAGCAGTGTTGTGTTGTGTTGGACTGGTACGTGGCCTGAACAGACAGCAGTGTTGTGTTGTGTTGGACTGGTACGTGGCCTGAACAGACAGCAGTGTTGTGTTGTGTTGGACTGGTACGTGGCCTGAACAGACAGCAGTGTTGTGTTGTGTTGGACTGGTACGTGGCCTGAACAGACAGCAGTGTTGTGTTGTGTTGGACTGGTACGTGGCCTGAACAGACAGCAGTGTTGTGTTGTGTTGGACTGGTACGTGGCCTGAACAGACAGCAGTGTTGTGTTGTGTTGGACTGGTACGTGGCCTGAACAGACAGCAGTGTTGTGTTGTGTTGGACTGGTACGTGGCCTGAACAGACAGCAGTGTTGTGTTGTGTTGGACTGGTACGTGGCCTGAACAGACAGCAGTGTTGTGTTGTGTTGGACTGGTACGTGGCCTGAACAGACAGCAGTGTTGTGTTGTGTTGGACTGGTACGTGGCCTGAACAGACAGCAGTGTTGTGTTGTGTTGGACTGGTACGTGGCCTGAACAGACAGCAGTGTTGTGTTGTGTTGGACTGGTACGTGGCCTGAACAGACAGCAGTGTTGTGTTGTGTTGGACTGGTACGTGGCCTGAACAGACAGCAGTGTTGTGTTGTGTTGGACTGGTACGTGGCCTGAACAGACAGCAGTGTTGTGTTGTGTTGGACTGGTACGTGGCCTGAACAGACAGCAGTGTTGTGTTGTGTTGGACTGGTACGTGGCCTGAACAGACAGCAGTGTTGTGTTGTGTTGGACTGGTACGTGGCCTGAACAGACAGCAGTGTTGTGTTGTGTTGGACTGGTACGTGGCCTGAACAGACAGCAGTGTTGTGTTGTGTTGGACTGGTACGTGGCCTGAACAGACAGCAGTGTTGTGTTGTGTTGGACTGGTACGTGGCCTGAACAGACAGCAGTGTTGTGTTGTGTTGGACTGGTACGTGGCCTGAACAGACAGCAGTGTTGTGTTGTGTTGGACTGGTACGTGGCCTGAACAGACAGCAGTGTTGTGTTGTGTTGGACTGGTACGTGGCCTGAACAGACAGCAGTGTTGTGTTGTGTTGGACTGGTACGTGGCCTGAACAGACAGCAGTGTTGTGTTGTGTTGGACTGGTACGTGGCCTGAACAGACAGCAGTGTTGTGTTGTGTTGGACTGGTACGTGGCCTGAACAGACAGCAGTGTTGTGTTGTGTTGGACTGGTACGTGGCCTGAACAGACAGCAGTGTTGTGTTGTGTTGGACTGGTACGTGGCCTGAACAGACAGCAGTGTTGTGTTGTGTTGGACTGGTACGTGGCCTGAACAGACAGCAGTGTTGTGTTGTGTTGGACTGGTACGTGGCCTGAACAGACAGCAGTGTTGTGTTGTGTTGGACTGGTACGTGGCCTGAACAGACAGCAGTGTTGTGTTGTGTTGGACTGGTACGTGGCCTGAACAGACAGCAGTGTTGTGTTGTGTTGGACTGGTACGTGGCCTGAACAGACAGCAGTGTTGTGTTGTGTTGGACTGGTACGTGGCCTGAACAGACAGCAGTGTTGTGTTGTGTTGGACTGGTACGTGGCCTGAACAGACAGCAGTGTTGTGTTGTGTTGGACTGGTACGTGGCCTGAACAGACAGCAGTGTTGTGTTGTGTTGGACTGGTACGTGGCCTGAACAGACAGCAGTGTTGTGTTGTGTTGGACTGGTACGTGGCCTGAACAGACAGCAGTGTTGTGTTGTGTTGGACTGGTACGTGGCCTGAACAGACAGCAGTGTTGTGTTATAAAAGAAGTGGATGGCTGCAAACTTTCTACTTTTAAACTCGGACAAAACAGAGATGCTTGTCCTAGGTCCCAAGAAACAAAGAGATCTTCTGTTGAATCTGACAATTAATCTGGATGGTTGTACAGTCGTCTCAAATAAAACTGTGAAGGACCTCGGCGTTACTCTGGACCCTGATCTCTCTTTTGAAGAACATATCAAGACTGTTTCAAGGACAGCTTTTTTCCATCTACGTAACATTGCAAAAATAAGAAACTTTCTGTCCAAAAATGATGCAGAAAAATTAATCCATGCTTTTGTTACTTCTAGGCTGGACTACTGCAATGCTCTACTTTCCGGCTACCCGGATAAAGCACTAAACAAACTTCAGTTAGTGCTAAATACGGCTGCTAGAATCCTGACTAGAACCCCAAAATTTGATCATATTACTCCAGTGCTAGCCTCCCTACACTGGCTTCCTGTTAAGGCAAGGGCTGATTTCAAGGTTTTACTGCTAACCTACAAAGCATTACATGGGCTTGCTCCTATCTATCTTTCCGATTTGGTCCTGCCGTACATACCTACAATTACGCTACGGTCACAAGACGCAGGCCTCCTAATTGTCCCTAGAATTTTCTAAGCAAACGGCTGGAGGTAGGGCTTTCTCCTATAGAGCTCAATTTTTATGGAATGGTCTGCGTACCCATGTGAGAGACGCAGAATCAGTCTCAACCTTTAAGTCTTTACTGAAGACACATCTCTTCAGTAGGTCCTATGATTAAGTATAGTCTGTCCCAGGAGTGTGAAGGTGAACGGAAAGGCTGGAGCAACGAACCGCCCTTGCTGTCTCTGCCTTGCCGGTTCCCCTCTTTCCACTGGGATTCTCTGCCTCTAACCCTATTACAGGGGCTGAGTCACTGGCTTACTGGTGTTCTTCCATGCCGTCCGTGGGAGGGGTGCGTCACTTGAGTGGGTTGAGTCACTGACGTGGTCTTCCTGTCTGGGTTGGCGCCCCCCCTTGGGCTGTGCCGTGGCGGAGATCTTTGTGGGCTATACTCGGCCTTGTCTTAGGACGGTAAGTTGGTGGTTGGAGACATCCCTCTAGTGGTGTGGGGGCTGTGCTTTGGCAAAGTGGGTGGGGTTATATCCTGCCTGTTTGGCCCTGTCTGGGGGTATCATCGGATGGGGCCACAGTGTCTTCTGATCCCTCCTGTCTCAGCCTCCAGTATTTATGCTGCAGTAGTTTATGTGTCGGGGGGCTAGGGTCAGTCTGTTACATCTGGAGTATTTCTCTTGTCTTATCCTGTGTGAATTTAAATATGCTCTCTCTAATTCTCTCTTTCTTTCTTTCTCTCGGAGGACCTGAGCCCTAGGACCATGTCTCAGGACTACCTGGCATGATGACTCCTTGCTGTCCCCAGTCCACCTGGCCGTGCTGCTGCTCCAGTTTCAACTGTTCTGCCTGCGGCTATGGAACCCTGACCTGTTCACCAGACGTGCTTGTTGCACCCTCGACAACTACTATGATTATTATTATTTGACCATGCTGGTCATTTATTAACATTTTGGCCTTTCTAGGGAGTTTTTCCTAGGGAGTTTTTCCTAGCCACCGTGCTTCTTTCACATGCATTGCTTGCTGTTTGGGGTTTTAGGCTGGGTTTCTGTACAGCACTTTGAGATATCAGCTGATGTACAAAGAGCTATATAAATAAATTTGATTTGATTTGATTTGTTGTGTTGGACTGGTACGTGGCCTGAACAGACAGCAGTGTTGTGTTGTGTTGTGTTGGACTGGTACGTGGTCTCACTCAGATCATGTTTGACATCATACAGGGATCCTATACAGAACAGTTAAACCAGGTTTATAAATAACACTGAATGTACAAATCATTAGGAACACCTTCCTAATATTGAGTTGCACCCCCTTTTGCCCTAGGAACAGCCTCAAGTCAGGGCAAGGACTCTACAAGGTGTCAAAAGCGTTCCACAGGGATGCTGGCTCATGTTGACTCCAATGCTTCCCACAGTTGTGTCAAGGTGGCTTGATGTCCTTTGGGTGGTGGAACATTCTTGATACACACAGGAAACTGTTGAGTGTGAAAAACCCAGCATCATTGCAGTTCTTGACACTCAAACCGGTGCGCCTGGCACCTACTACCATACCCTGTTCAAAGGCACTTAAATATTTTGTCTTTCCCATTCAAACTCTGAATGGCACACATACACAATCCATGTATCAATTGTCTCAAGGCCTAAAAATCCTTATTTAACCTGTCTCCTCCCCTTCATCTAGACTAATTGAAGTGGATTTAACAGGTGAAATCAATAAGGGATCATAGCTTTCACCTGGATTCACCTGGTCTGTACATGTCATGGAAAGAGCAGGTGTTCTTAATGTTTTGTACACTCAGTGTATGGATACATAGATCCAAAAAGCTACTTCTAAACACCCCACCTTTAAGTAAGATGTCTACTGCCTACTTATTACAGTGTTATACACTGTGGACATACTTATGAACAGGATCATCATGGTGCTCAACATGCTCTACTAGAGTGGGATGGAGGTTGCTAATAGCAGCAAGAAATCTTACAGGGTCTAGCTTTACTGTATCATGCCTTGCAATAGATTACCGTGATTCTGCCCTGTCTAATAATACCATATCTTCATTCTTTTCATGGCCACTCACTGCACAGTAACGTAGCAATTTACTCCCTGCTTATCGACTGTGTCAACACTCATTCCTGCTGAAACTATAATAGTATTTTCTCTGCTCTCCTGCCGTCTAACAGTAGTCAGTGAGTGAGGTGTGTTATGGTAGAGGTAACATGCAGGGGTTGGGAGGTGGGGTAGTCGACATTAACAAGCGTGAAAATGAGTGTGGTTCGTCTGACGGAAATACCGTATTACTATAACTGGAGCTTCTAGGTGAATTCTGGAGAGATGGATATTACTGATAGAATTTAGGTCTAACCCTCCCACTGGCACCAGTGTAGCAATTCGGGGGGGGGGGGGGGGGGGGGGGGGGTTATCCAGCAACCAGCAGGAGAGAAGATAGCCCTACACATTGAAGAAGCTATGTAAACTAATTACCATATTGTACAGTTAAACCTTGCAGGAGGGCAAAAAAGGCCAGACTGCAGAATCCCACTTCTGCCACCAATGTAGTGATTAAGGTGGCAGTCAAAATGGGGTTTGAACCAGCAACCCTGTGGTTAGAGGTGAAAGTGGAAAGCCTCTTGTGCCATAAAGGTGTAGACCCCATGACAGTGGCTGGGCATTATCTCTCACATGATGTAGGCCTACAGGGAGGCTACATGGAGCTTTCTAAATATCCCTGCCTCAGCCTTTGTACCTTAGAGAATGATGCCTGCAGTTGTTTAGGTGAATCACTTAAACTTCAAGTTCTTTGAGCTTTGAGACTTAGAGAAAAGCCATATTGTGTAGAAATATAATCCATTATTCATTATTCATGGTTGTTTGAAGATAAGGAGTGAGTCCACTGAGGGAGCTCCAGTAGGTAACTTGATTACCATATCATACAGTTGGACAGGGGAGCAGCAGCAGGGGGGAACCAGGGAAACAGCTGTATGCCTACACAGTAAATAGCTGGACCCAGTCTCAGCATAGAGAATGACCCTGCACACTGTCGTGGTTATAGAGGTCTTTCAACTGGTTTACAGGATCAGTGTTTATGTTCTAGGACCTAGGATGTACTGTAGGTGCATTAGCTGGCTGTGCCATAAAGGTCCAGAGACTTCTCTGCAGAGGTTGTAGGTCCTATAATGCCATTGGGATAACAATACACTGATGAATCTCGAACTAGAAAATGCCTAATATTCATGAACATGTTTGTATAGGCTATTTAAACTGTCAAAATGCTGTCATTGAAGTGACTTTGTAAAAGGGTCAAGGTCGGGGTCAAGGGTTAAAGGTATTCGTGAGAAAAAAAACAGCTCTAGAAAGGTTGAGATGATAGACAACGTGAAAACTCACACTGGTTATAAACTTACCTTTGAGGAGAACTATGAACTTGAGGAGTAGCAGGTATTTGTGCAGCTCCATGTTGTAAAGGATGGAAGGGCTTCGTGTTATCTCTCTTTCTGTTCCAGACTTGGTATTTAATTTCCCTAGAGTTCGTTTAAATTCAGTGCTCTAGAGTTCGTTTAAATTCAGTGCTCTAGAGTTCGTTTAAATTCAGTGCTCTAGAGTTCGTTTAAATTCAGTGCTCCGGCATAACAGCGCGAACACACGCGCAGTCTTTCAACTCGCTGTATTCCCCGGGGAACCGTGAAAACCGTAAAAACACAGTTCCAGTGGTATTGCTTGAGCGGGTTGTAATGTAACCGTGTTGTGTTGCTTCCGACAACCCTGCTTCACAAATTATTGAGGGAAAAACGGACTACTTAGTTATGGTCTGTTGCTGTAATCGCTTTCAGGTTTAACGATATGTTGACAGCTTTTTAATGAATTAAACAGAGGTTGTTCTAGGTTTATTTTCTTTTTGACAAACAGTAGCCTAAACTATCTAAATATTTGTGGGCCTGAATATGTGCCATAAATTATTACCTTAACCTGTGCGCAACTAACACCTCAAATGTCTAAACAACTAGTCAAAAACAACCAAACAACTGATTCAAGCTCAAAACCAACACCTGTCCCGAAGAAAAGTCCAATTTAGTGTCGTTAAACCTTCACCAATGCGTAACAGATTAACAAATGCATGTTTAATTGCTTCCAATAAAGAAAAACCCATAGGCCTAACTATCTGTCAAATAGTCTACTTTTCTATTGCTGAATGTTCCTCCTGGCTCGACGCTCCAAAAAGTATCCGAAGAAAGTGCCCATATTCATCTTTCAACCAAACCATTTGAGGTAAATCAATGTTTGGGTTTTCTTGACAACTTTTCTGTTTAAATTTTCACACTTCTGGTTGGTTATATCCCTCTTTTCGTCGTTTTCCCTCATTTATAGCGATTGTATCCCTCTCTGAATAGTGGAGTTTTACTCCTAAACAATAATCAATAGTGCTTTTATTCCAGCGCGAGGAGACCTTCCTTCCCTCGCGCGTCCCTCTCTCAGCGCGCGCCTGGTTCGCATTTTGAAAACCCCAAACGACTTTCTCTCTCTTTTTATCTCTCTCTCTCAATTATATCTCTGTCTCTTTCTCTCTCAATTATATCTCTGTCTCTTTCTCTTTTTATCTCTCTCTCTCAATTATATCTCTGTCTCTTTCTCTTTTTATCTCTCTCTCTCAATTATATCTCTCTCTCTCTCTTTTTATCTCTCTCTCTCAATTATATCTCTGTCTCTTTCTCTCTCAATTATATCTCTGTCTCTTTCTCTCTCAATTATATCTCTGTCTCTCTCTCTTTTTATCTCTCTCTCTCAATTATATCTCTGTCTCTTTCTCTCTCAATTATATCTCTGTCTCTTTCTCTTTTTATCTCTCTCTCTCAATTATATCTCTGTCTCTTTCTCTTTTTATCTCTCTCTCTCAATTATATCTCTCTCTCTCTCTTTTTATCTCTCTCTCTCAATTATATCTCTGTCTCTTTCTCTCTCAATTATATCTCTGTCTCTTTCTCTTTTTATCTCTCTCTCTCAATTATATCTCTGTCTCTTTCTCTTTTTATCTCTCTCTCTCAATTATATCTCTGTCTCTCTCTCTTTTTATCTCTCTCTCTCAATTATATCTCTGTCTCTCTCTCCCTCAATTAAATTTCTCTCTCAATTATATCTGTCTCTCTCTCTCTCAATTAAATTTCTCTCTCAATTATATCTGTCTCTCTCTCTCTCTCTCTCAATTAAATTTCTCTCTCAATTATATCTCTGTCCCTCTCTCTCTCAATTAAATTTCTCTCTCAATTATATCTCTGTCTCTCTGTCTCTCTATATCTCTCTCTCTCAATTAAATTTCTCTCTCAATTATATCTGTCTCTCTCTCTCTCTCAATTAAATTTCTCAATTATATCTCTGTCTCTCTCTCTCTCAATTAAATTTCTCTCTCAATTATATCTCTGTCTCTCTGTCTCTCTATATCTCTCTCTCTCAATTAAATTTCTCTCTCAATTATATCTCTGTCTCTTTCTCTCTCTTTTTATCTCTCTTTCTCAATTATATCTCTGTCTCTCTCTCTCAATTAAATGTCTCTCTCAATTATATCTGTCTCTCTCTCTCTCAATTAAATTTCTCTCTCAATTATATATCTGTCTCTCTCGCTCTCTCTCAATCATATCTGGCTCTCTCTCTCTCTCAATTAAATGTCTCTCTCAATTATATCTCTGTCTGTCTCTCTCTCTCTCTCAATTAAATGTCTCTCTCAATTATATCTCTGTCTGTCTCTCTCTCTCTCTCTCTCAATTAAATGTCTCTCTCAATTATATCTCTGTCTGTCTCTCTCTCTCTCAATTCAATTTCTCTCTCAATTATATCTCTGTCTCTTTCTCTCAATTCAATTTAAGGGCTTTATTGGCAAGGGAAACATATTTTTACATTGCCAAAACAAGTGAAATAGATAATAAACAAAAGTGAAATAAACAATAAAAAATCAACAGTAAACATTACACTCACAGAAGTTCCAAAAGAATAAAGACATTTCAAATGTCATATTATGTCTATATACAGTGTTGTAACAATAGTTAGTTGTGGGTCTGTGTAATCTGAGGGAAATATGTGTCTCTAATATGGTCATACATTTGGCAGGAGGTTAGGAAGTGCAGCTCAGTTTCAACATCATTTTGTGGGTAGTGTGCACATAGCCTGTCTTTTCTTGAGAGCCAGGTCTGCCTACGGCGGCCATTCTCAATAGCAAGGCTATGCTCACTGTGTCTGTACATAGTCAACTAGTTTCTTAATTTAAGGGTCAGTCACTGTAGTCAGGTATTCTGCCACTGTGTACTCTCTGTTTAGGGCCACATAGCAATCTAGTTGCTCTCTCTCTCTCTCTCTCTCTCTCTCTCTCTCTCTCTCTCTCTCTCTCTCTCTCTCTTTCACACACGCACACACACACACACACACACACACACACACACACACACACACACACACACACACACACACACACACACACACACACACACACACACACACACACACACTGTGTCTCTGTCAGTCTGTCTGTATGTCTCCATCTAACTGTCATAAATACATTCAACTTCGGGATGATAATGAATCAGTACAAGAGACCACTTTAAAGCTCTCTGAGGCCACCTAGTGGTCTCTGGTCTCCTGGTTGAGAGTTGTGGATGTAGTTCATTCAACGTCCACAGGATTGCGCCAGTGCATCACTAATTCAGTCTCCCAAATGCTGTGGGTCAGCTAGCCACTTCGTTAGACTATTGAGAATAGGTTTTACCCGAATGATCACACTTAAAAGTGCTTTACTCAACTATTTATCAAATTCCTTGATCCTCATGGTTTGTGAAATTCCATTTTTTCCTTTATTGAATTGTATTCCTTTACATCTACGGACAAAGACATGAAGACCTCTGCAGGTGGAACTGTTGCATACATAGGCAGAGCCCCTTTAACAGGACAGTACAACTGTTGCACTAGTGGATGTCGCTGTTCTCTAATAGCATTCCTAATTCTGGGACTAGAGGGAATGTTGAGCCCTCACACTGGTCTAAGGCCAGTTTAGCATTTTCCCCCTTATAACTAAAGATAAGATTTGGTGAGGGTAAGCTGATCCTACATCTGTGCCTAAGGGCAACTTCTACTGTTGTTTGTGTCTTCTGTGGCGTGGTTGGTGGTAACTAAGCATCTTTGTTTTTTCTCGTAAATTAACTCTGTCAACCAAGTGGTTCCCAGGTCTAGGATCAGCTTACCCTCCCAAATCCTAACTCTACTATATGGCAGGTCACAAATCTGTGTTTAGTGCAATTTCATTCTACTGTAGTTGTTAGGTAGATCAACATCATCCTACTGTAGTTGTTAGGTAGATCAACTTCATCCTACTCTAGTTGTTAGGTAGATCAACTTCATCCTACTCTAGTTGTTAGGTAGAACAACTTCATCCTAACCTAGTTGTTAGGTAGATCAACTTCATTCTACTGTAGTTGTTAGGTAGAACAACTTCATCCTACTGTAGTTGTTAGGTAGATCAACTTCATCCTACTCTAGTTGTTAGGTAGATCAACATCATCCTATTCTAGTTGATAGGTAGATCAACTTCATTCTACTGTAGTTGTTAGGTAGATGAACTTCATCCTATTCTAGTTGTTAGGTAGATCAACTTCATCCTACTGTAGTTGTTAGGTAGATCAACTTCATCCTACTGTAGTTGTTAGGTAGATCAACTTCATCCTACTCTAGTTGTTAGGTAGATCAACTTCATCCTACTCTAGTTGTTAGGTAGATCAACTTCATCCTAATCTAGTTGTTAGGTAGATCAACTTCATTCTACTGTAGTTGTTAGGTAGATCAACTTCATCCTACTCTAGTTGTTAGGTAGATCAACTTCATCCTACTCTAGTTGTTAGGTAGATCAACTTCATCCTAATCTAGTTGTTAGGTAGATCAACTTCATTCTACTGTAGTTGTTAGGTAGATCAACTTCATTCTACTGTAGTTGTTAGGTAGATCAACTTCATTCTACTCTAGTTGTTAGGTAGATGAACTTCATTCTACTGTAGTTGATAGGTAGATCAACTTCATCCTACTCTAGTTGTTAGGTAGATCAACATCATCCTACTGTAGTTGTTAGGTAGATCAACTTCATCCTACTCTAGTTGTTAAGTAGATCAACTTCATCCTACTGTAGTTGTTAGGTAGATCAACTTCATCCTACTGTAGTTGTTAGGTAGATCAACTTCATCCTACTGTAGATGTTAGGTAGATCAACTTCATCCTACTCTAGTTGTGAGGTAGATCAACTTCATCCTACTCTAGTTGTTAGGTAGATCAACTCCATCCTACTCTAGTTGTTAGGTAGATCAACTTCATCCTACTGTAGATGTTAGGTAGGTCAACTTCATCCTACTCTAGTTGTTAGGTAGATCAACTTCATCCTACTCTAGTTGTTAGGTAGATCAACATCATCCTACTCTAGTTGTTAGGTAGATCAACTTCCTCCTACTGTAGTTGTTAGGTAGATCAACTTCCTCCTACTCTAGTTGTTAGGTTGATCAACTTCATCCTACTGTAGTTGTTAGGTAGATGAACTTCCTCCTACTGTAGTTGTTAGGTAGATCAACTTCATCCTACTCTAGTTGTTAGGTAGATCAACTTCATCCTACTCTAGTTGTTAGGTAGATCAACTTCATCCTAACCTAGTTGTTAGGTAGATCAACTTCATCCTACTGTAGTTGTTAGGTAGATCAACTTCATCCTACTGTAGTTGTTAGGTAGATCAACTTCATCCTACTGTAGTTGTTAGGTAGATCAACTTCATCCTACTGTAGTTGTTAGGTAGATCAACTTCATCCTACTGTAGTTGTTAGGTAGATCAACTTCATCCTACTCTAGTTGTTAGGTAGATCAACTTCATTCTAACCTAGTTGTTAGGTAGATCAACTTCATTCTAACCTAGTTGTTAGGTAGATCAACTTCATCCTACTCTAGTTGTTAGGTAGAACAACTTCATCCTACTCTCGTTGTTGGGTAGATCAACTTCATTCTAACCTAGTTGTTAGGTAGATCAACTTCATCCTACTCTAGTTGTTAGGTAGAACAACTTCATCCTACTCTAGTTGTTAGGTAGATCAACTTCATCCTACTCTAGTTGTTAGGTAGATCAACTTCATCCTACTCTAGTTGTTAGGTAGAACAACTTCATCCTACTCTAGTTGTTAGGTAGAACAACTTCATCCTACTCTAGTTGTTAGGTAGATCAACTTCATCCTACTCTCGTTGTTGGGTAGATCAACTTCATTCTAACCTAGTTGTTAGGTAGATCAACTTCATCCTACTCTAGTTGTTAGGTAGAACAACTTCATCCTACTCTAGTTGTTAGGTAGAACAACTTCATCCTACACTAGTTGTTAGGTAGATCAACTTCATCCTACTGTAGTTGTTAGGTAGAACAACTTCATCCTACTCTAGTTGTTAGGTAGATCAACTTCCTCCTACTGTAGTTGTTAGGTAGATCAACTTCATCCTACTCTAGTTGTTAGGTTGATCAACTTCATCCTACTGTAGTTGTTACATAGAGCAACTTCATCCTACTGTAGTTGTTAGGTTGATCAACTTCATCCTACTGTAGTTGTTACATAGAGCAACTTCATCCTCTATTATTTGTGGATAAGGAACTATGCCTCCCTTTTTCCATTTTCTAGGCCTGTTGTTCCCTCTCTCCTCTGTTGTTCCATCTCCTCTCCTGCTGTTCCCTCTCTCCTCCTGCTGTTCCATCTCCTCTCCTGCTGTTCCCTCTCTCCTCTTGCTGTTCCATCTCCCCTCCTGTTGTTCCCTTTCTCCTCGTTTTGTTCCCTCTCTCATCCTGCTTTTCCCTCTCTCCTCCTGCTGTTCCCTCTCTCCTCCTGCTGTTCCCTCTCTCCTTTTGTTGTTGCCTCAGGGACCACAGCGAATGGAGGAGGTATGTGATCATAATCAAGTAACAGTTATGTGCAACTCAAAACAACACACACACACACACACACACACACACACACACACACACACACACACACACACACACACACACACACACACACACACACACACACACACACACACACACACACACACACACACACACAAAATGACCCATATAACATTGTTTGTTTGTAAAGGTTACTAGACTGGCAGCATGCTGGCTTTGATCCTCAGACTTACGCAATTAAGTCAGATGAGTTAGCTCACACACCCACTCACAAACTCACACACTCACACACTCACACACTCACACGCAACCAGTCTCCCAGCCTCCCAGTACACAGCCACAGATTCATATATAGGTAGAACCTCTGTCAGAGCCACAAAAAACAGTCTGCCAAGAATTAAGCTTAGATATGACTGAGCTAACTACTGTTGTAATCCCAAGTGATAGAACAGGAGCAATGCAGACACAAACTATTGTCATACATAAAGCTCAGCTATGCAAGAGTAAATTACTGTCAGTCAGAAAGTGCAACTATGAAAATGTGTCCTACTGCCAGACCATAGAAATGGAATGGATAGAAGAACTAGTGAGAGCCAAAAACACTCACACCACACACACACACTATAAACATGAGTTATGCAGCAGGAAACTATTGTAACACATTGAATCAATACTATCTAAACGATGTAGGAGTATCATACTGCCCCTCACAAAGCTAAGATATGCAGGAGAGGGGGAGAGAGAGAGAACACTACTGTCAGATGTGCTGTAGTTGTGGTAGAGGGGTAACAGGAAGCTGTAAAGTGTCAGATACAGTGTCTGTAATGACCCATATGTCAGACATTAGCTGAGCTATGCAGTAGCACACTAACAGCCTGTATATGCGGACAGTGGGAAGCAGTAGACCGTCTGGAAAGAGCTGTATGTTTCCACCTTGTCTATGGGGTTCCCCGGGGTCATCTAAGTTGGCTTTGGCAACACTGGGTGTTAGCAAACTTTACGTGTGTGTGTTGTGTTGTGTTATTGTTGTGTATCTGCATGTTTGTGTGTTAGTAAAACATTAACATCTGTTGTACTGCCAGTCCAGTGGTCAGACAGTTTTATGATGTTTTCCCTATTCTCCATTCACCAAACCATAGACCACCACAGCCAATCAAATCACATCAATGCCCCACCAGAGCCAATCAGACCGCACGTCCAGCAATGACATCACCGTCTCCAGCATAAACTGCCCTGACCACTGTAGAGAGAGAGAGAGAGAGTCAGTAATCAAATACAGGCACTCTAAATCCCACCTCCATTTTAGATGTCTGTCTTTACAGTTTGTCTCTTTCTCCCTCTCTATGTTACTCTGTCTGTCTTGCTGTTTGTCTCTTTCTCCCTCTCTATGTTACTCTGTCTGTCTTGCTGTTTGTCTCCTTCTCCCTCTCTATGTTACTCTGTCTGTCTTGCTGTTTGTCTCTTTCTCCCTCTCTATGTTACTCTGTCTATCTTGATGTTTGTCTCTTTCTCCCTCTCTATGTTACTCTGTCTATCTTGCTGTTTGTCTCTTTCTCCCTCTCTATGTTACTCTGTCTATCTTGCTGTTTGTCTCTTTTTCTTGCCTCCTCTCTACACATTTTACATTACATTAGTCATTTAGCAGACGCTCTAATCCAGAGCAACTTAAGCCAGGATTCAATGTTCGAGGAGATCACATTAACGGTAAACACTGCATATGTCGGCTCAATCGACATACATTAAATAAAGGTTAAATAAAAAAATTAAAAATTACATTTGGAAATTGCCTTTAAAAGCCGCAATGCCTATCACCTAGGATCAGATTGAATCTGGGCCTTACAGTCTTGTGCTCCTGAGTTGATCTGCATCATGTCAGGCTGTTTAGTTCAGTATCTGTGCTGTGGAGTGAACCTATTGAACTTTCAACAAAAAACACTCGGCCCTCCATGGAATGAGTTCGACACCCACTGGACCGGACCCAGAGGCACTGACCTCCAGGGGGCCCCAGTGATTTTGTTAGTCACTCTCACTCAGACATCATTAGCATGGCATAAGTCAGGGCAAAATGTGTAGAAATGCAGGGAATTTGCTTTAAAACTTTCAATAATGTATCTCCGCCCCATGGCAAGATGTGTAGAACTGCAGAAAACTTGCTTTAAAACTACAACATTTTGTCTACTCCCCATGGCAACATGCGTAGAATTGCAGGAAATAAACTTTATTAAAACATATTTTTTTCTCCTAGCCATCAAGAGGGGGGCCACTAAAAATGTTTTCCCGCTTGGTGGTGGGCATCGCTTAGGGAACCCAAATCTCACTTAGGGCCCCCAAAAGGCTAGAGCCGGCCAGGGGGTTAATGTGCATGTGCGTGTGTGCTATCTGTAAAGTCCGTTAATCTAATGAAAACAAAATGAGTCATCATGGAGTTCTGCCGGTTGATCACCCAGTAAAGACTGATTTGATCTCTCTCTCTCTGTCTCTCTCGTGCAGTCTCTCCCTCTCTACTGTATCTCCCTCCCTCCCTCCATCTCTCTCTCTCTCTCTTTCTCATTCCATCCTTTCTTTCTCTGCCTCTGTCTCTCCATCCTCCTCATTCTCTCTCTGGTTCTCTATTTTCTCACACATATAGAGACAGTTCTGTCCATATTTGAGTTTAGTCTCAGAGTCTGGACTGTAGAACTCAGTCTGTAATCCGATTTATGTGAGTCCGATATCACAGGGTTTATCTGTGTACAAAGGCTTCATTCAGACCTAACAGTTGTTATCTATGTGTCATACTGGAGGACCATAGTCTTTCTAGCAGCTACATTAAACACAGCTGCATCTTTCTCTTCCAGTAGAGAAGACGAGGAGGAAGACTTGGGCTGAAACCAGGAAGAGTTTGTCCTCTTTTCACCCCTTCGTTGGTCTCTCTGACTCAACCTCTCCATTTCTTCATTCCTCTACTATAGTCCTGTCTGTTATCCCAAAACCTGCTCTGAGATTCAACACTTCAGTGTGTGTGTGTGCACGTGTGTGCATGTGCATGCGTGAGTGCACACGTACCTGAGAAGATGGTGTGTTCCATTAAATGTGTGTTGCATGGAAAAGGGCATGAGGGAAAATATATGTGTGCGTGTGTGTGTGTGTAAGTTGTGTGTAACTATTCTTGACCAATGTTTTACAAGATCTCTGAGGTTTCTGGGTGGTCTGGTGGGTACTGGAGGGGATTGGTGTTGGTGTGCCTGCAGGCAGTTTTGTGTGTGTGTGTGTGTATGTGTGTGTGTGTGTGTGTGTGTGTGTGTGTGTGTGTGTGTGTGTGTGTGTGTGTGTGTGTGTGTGTGTGTGTGTGTGTGTGTGTGTGTGTCCCAGCTAGCACATAATGTTCTGAGAACAATATGTTTGTTAGAGCTTGGTGAGAGCATGGTTGTCCAATTGTTATTTTGCATACAACCTTCCCACAAGGAACATTCTCAACACATTTAAGGAACTTGACAAAAATATACACTACCGTTCAAAAGTTTGGGGTCACTTAGAAATGTCCTTGTTTATGAAAGAAAAGCACATTTTTTGTCCATTAAAATAACATCAACTTGAACAGTAATACCAGTTTTGTTGCTTCTTTAATTAGAACAACAGTTTTCAGCTGTGTTAACATAATTGCAAAAGGGTTTTCTAATGATCAATTAGCCTTTTAAAATGATAAACTTGGATTAGGGGGCTGCAGGCCTAATGGTTAGAGCGTTGGACTAATAACCGAAAGGTTGCCAGATTGAATCCCTGAGCTGACAAGGTAAAAATCTGTTGTTCTGCCCCTGAACAAGGCAGTTAACCCACTGTTCCTAGACCGTCATTGAAAATAAGAATTTGTTCTTAACTGACTTGCCTAGTTAAATAAAGGTTAAATAAAAATTAGCTAAGACAACGTGCCCTTGGAACACAGGAGTGATGGTTGCTGATAATGGTCCTATGTAGATATTCCAGCTACAATAGTCATTAACAATGTCTACACTGTATTTCTGATCAATTTGATATTATTTTAATGGACAAAAAATATGCTTTTCTTTCAAAAACAAGGACATTTCTAAGTGACCCCAAACTTTTTAACGGTAGTGTATATAAATGTATTTTCTTGATATTTCATTCATTTAACAGACTTTAAACATTCAAACATGGTTACGTTTAATTAAAATGTTAATACCGTTTTAGGAGCGTTCTCCAACTGGTTTGATGGCATTGCAGTGGATAGCAGCCATCTTACAGAGATCACTACTCGTTATTGTTATTCGTTACGAAGCATATGACAAATATAATTTATTTTGAATTTGATTTGACATTGGGAATGTTCTCAAATAGTTTAGAGAATGTTAAGAAACAATGTTCTTCTGTGGGAATTTGTGTACTTCAGCATAACATTTTCAGTAGGTTTCCTTATAGTTCAATTTAAAGTCATGTTCTCAGAACATTAAGAAAACGTTCCATAAAAACCACAAGAAAACATTAGTAACATTAAAAGAATGTTCTAAGAATGTTATTTAAAAACATATACATTCCATTCGCCTGGTGGTGCAGGGGACTAATTCTATGGATAGAGGACAGATGATCATAGGTTTGAATCTCACTGACGCCATGCCACAATAGAAAATAAATGTGTTTGCATGAATAATGCCTAAGAAATTAATTTCCATGTGTCCTATCAGTGCCTGGAGTTCAATAAAGTTAACTTAAGCTAGCAGTCTTATTGAAACATTCAGTGAAAGTTTTAAGGAAGCTATTTCAAAAACCTCCAAATAACCTTTACATTTCGTTCAAAACATTCACTACATTTAGAAAATGTTCTTAGAACGTTACTAACGTAACTTCAAATAACATACAATTTCTGTTCTCAGACCGTTAATAAAACCTGAAAATGTACATTCAGGCAAAATTTTCACTTCCATTCTCAGAACATTTAAAAAAAATGCAGTTTTACTGGTCAGGAAACGTATGGCTTTGTTCCCAGAACCAATAGGAAACCAAAGACTTACGTTCCAAATCTTCCAAGAGATCAAATGTGCTAGCTGGCGTGTATGTTGTGTGTGTTTAGTCAGGCTGTCACAAGCACTCTGTGTCTATGAAGACGTGGGCCTCTTACCCATCATGCCCTGTGGTACTGTCGCCTGTGGGACATTTTTGCATCGGTCCTCCCACAACTTTACTAGCTTCACCAGAATGCAGTTGACCCAGGTGTCAATAACCACCCCAACCTGAACTGAAATCATCCATCTCACATCTGCTATATTACACATAGGCATGCATGGAGGCACGGACACACGCATGAACACACACACACAAAAACACACACAGAGACACACACACCACCCTCTCACCAACCTGAACTCAAATCATCTATCTCACATCTGCTATATTACACATAGGCATGCATGGAGGCACGGACACACGCATGAACACACACACACACAAAAACACACACAGAGACACACACACCACCCTCTCACCACCCTGAACACAAATCATCCATTGCACTCTGCTTTGAGACAGGCATGGCCTCAGGGCACCTAAATGAACCTGCATTCACACAAACCTCGTTAGAGCTTGTGCTACGTCTCGGTTCACATATCCCTTGATTACCAATGGTAACCAGGTTAGCTATGCTAGCAGGTATTGGAAGTCCATTTGTCTTTAGGAAGTCTCATTCATCATATCAGATTAGCATAACCAGTGCAGTCCATCACCAGGAAAGGTTGACAGCTTTGTGTTCAACATACTGTAACACGGGCTGGTGCATCAATTCAAACCAAGCCCAATACAGTAGTGCCAATCAACATGTACTGTATAGCCTCAGTGTTATCCATGGAATATGATAATGTTGTTAAAATCAGGATACAAATTTCAGGTTTAGTTTGGCCCCAGATATACATTTATGGAAATTATTTTTTCTATGCAATGCACCCATGCTGTCTTTATGGTAAAATATATGGTTTGCAGGCACTATGGATGGAGTGTACAGTAGGTGTGTATTGTATCGTATGCATGGGACTTGTTTTCACTTGCTTGCTTTAGTGCAGCATGGTGTGTGTGTGCTCACCTTGTGTGTGTGTGTACTGAGTGTGTGTTTTACGAGCTGCGCGTACAGTGTGAGTGTTTGATGGTACGTGTGAAGAGTTTGCAGAATGTGTGTGTTTGGTTCGGAATGTAAGTGCGTGTGTGTCTCTGACTCTTTGTGTGTTTTTACGGGGGTCCAGTGCAGGCCGCGTGTTTTTGAAGGGGCCTTTTACTGCCCCAGGGGCTAATAAACAGGCAGAGAAGGGCGGTTATCTACCCCTTTTACTGGCCAGGACGGGACTTTACTGAGGTCACACTGTAACTACACACAGCTGCAGGGGGAGAATGAGAGAGAGAGAGAGAAAGAGAGAGAGAGAGAGAGAGAGAGAGAGAGAGAGAGAGAGAGAGAGAGAGAGACGGGACAGAAGTGGAGAGTGGTGCAGTGAGATTGTTCCTAGGAGACTAAGGGAGGGGTTTCATATGGTATCAGTGAAAATATGGGAAATGCCAAATTAAATAAAGTCTGTAGACCTTAAAGAGACACTAGTAAAAGCATAGATCAACCCAGTGGAAGCAGAGACCAAGCCAACACTGGATCATATCCCATAGTCCCTCTAGCACTCCACAGTCCACAGGTCTGGGTTTCTCCTAACAGATAAAACCTGGGGAGTTGTAGCTTAGGGGTCAAACATGAGAGAAAGACCATTTTGAACATTTCTAAATTCCTTTCCTTGTGCACCTCTCTCTTCCATTTCCTCTACCTCTACCACCCTGCTCTGTGTGTGTGAGTTCTCTTCCATTTCCTCTACCTCTACCACCCTGCTCTGTGTGTGTGAGTTCTCTTCCATTTCCTCTACCTCTACCACCCTGCTCTGTGTGTGTGAGTTCTCTTCCATTTCCTCTACCTCTACCACCCTGCTCTGTGTGTGTGAGTTCTCTTCCATTTCCTCTACCTCTACCACCCTGCTCTGTGTGTGTGAGTTCTCTTCCATTTCCTCTACCTCTATCACCCTGCTCTGTGTGTGTGAGTTCTCTTCCATTTCCTCTACCTCTACCACCCTGCTCTGTGTGTGTGAGTTCTCTTCCATTTCCTCTACCTCTATCACCCTGCTCTGTGTGTGTGAGTTCTCTTCCATTTCCTCTACCTCTACCACCCTGCTCTGTGTGTGTGTGAGTTCTTTTCCATTTCCTCTACCTCTACCACCCTGCTCTGTGTGTGTGAGTTCTCTTCCATTTCCTCTACCTCTACCACCCTGCTCTGTGTGTGTGAGTTCTCTTCCATTTCCTCTACCTCTACCACCCTGCTCTGTGTGTGTGAGTTCTCTTCCATTTCCTCTACCTCTACCACCATGCCCTGTGTGTGTGAGTTCTCTTCCATTCCTCTACCACCTCTACGCACCCTGCTCGGTGTGGTGGTGAGTTGCTCTTCCCATTTCCTCTACCTCTACCACCCTGCGCGGTGTGTGGTGTGAGTTCTCTTCCATTGCCTCTAACCTCTCTACCACCCTGCTCTGTGTGGTTTGTGAGTTCTCTTCCATTCCTCTACCCTCTACCACCCTGCTCTGGTGTGGTGTGGAGTTCTCTTCCAGTATCCTCTCAACCTCTACCATCCCTGCTCTGTGTGGTGTGAGTTCTCTTCCATATTCCTCTACCTCGTACCACCCTGCTGCTGTGTGTGTTGAGTCTCATTCCATTTCCTCTACCCTCTATCAAACGCTGCTCTGTGTGTGTGTGTTCCTCTTTCTCTTCCATTTTCCTATACCGCTAACCACCCTGCTCTGTGTGTGTGAGTTCTCTTTCCATTTCCTCTACCTCTACCACCCTGCTCTGTGTGTGTGAGTTCTCTTCCCATTTCCTCTACCTCTACCACCCTGCCTGTGTGTGGTGTTCTCTTCCATTTCTCTACCTCTACCACCCTGCTCTGTGTGTGTGGGTTCTCTTCCATTTCCTCTAGCCTCTACCACCCTGCTCTGTGTGGTGTTAGTTCTCTTCATTTCCTCTACCTCTACCACCCTGTCTCTGTGTGTGTGAGTTCTCTTCCATTTCCTCTACCTCTACCACCCTGCTCTGTGTGTGTGAGTTCTCTTCCATTTCCTCTAACCTCTACCACCCTCTCTGTGGTGTGAGTTCTCTTCCATTTCCTCTACCTCTACCACCCTGCTCTGTGTGTGTGGATTCTCTTTCCATTCCTCTACCTCTACCACCCTGGCTCTGTGTGTGTGAGTTCTCTTCCATTCCTCTACCTCTACCACCCTGCTCTGTGTGTGTGAGTTCTCTTCCATTTCCTCTACCTCTACCACCCTGCTCTGTGGTGTGTGTGAGTTCTCTTCCATTTCCTCTACCTCTACCACCCTGCTCTGTGTGTGTGAGTTCTCTTCCATTGTCCTCTACCTCTATCACCCTTCTCTGTGTGTTGTGAGAGTTCTCTTCCATTTCCTCTAACCTCTACAACCCTGCTCTGTGTGTGTGTGAGTTCTTCTACCATTTCCTCTATACATCTACCACCCTGCTCTGTGTGTGTGAGTTCTCTTCCATTTCCTCTAACCTCTACCACCCTGCTCTTGTGTGTGTTGAGTTCTCTTCCATTCCTCTACCTCTACCACCCGGCTCTGTGTGTGTTAGTTCTCCTTTCCATTTCCCTCTAACCTCGACCAAACCTGCTCTGTGTGTTGTGTGGTGTCCAGTTGCTCTTCCATTTCCTCTAACCTCTACAAACCCTGCCCTCGTGGGTTGTGAGTTCTCTTCCATTTCCTCTACCTCACCCCCCTGGCTCTGTGTGGTGTGATTTCGCTTCCATTTCCTATACCTCTACAACCTTCTCGGTGTTGTGGAGTTCTTCCATTTTTCCTCTACCTCTACCACCCTGCTCTGTGTGTGTGAGTTCTCTTCCATTTCCTCTACCTCTACCCCCGCTCTGTGTGTGAGTTCTCTTCCATTTCCTCTACCTCTACCCACCCTGCTCTGTGTGTGTGAGTTCTCTTCCATTTCCTCTACCTCTACCACCCTGCTCTGTGTGTGTGAGTTCTCTTCCATTTCCTCTACCTCTATCACCCTGCTCTGTGTGTGAGTTCTCTTCCATTTCCTCTACCTCTACCACCCTGCTCTGTGTGTGTGAGTTCTCTTCCATTTCCTCTACCTCTACCACCCTGCTCTGTGTGTGTGAGTTCTCTTCCATTTCCTCTACCTCTACCACCCTGCTTTGTGTGTGTGTGAGTTCTTTTCCATTTCCTCTACCTCTACCACCCTGCTCTTGTGTGGTGTTCTCTTCCATTTCCTCTACCTCTACCACCTGCTCTGTGTGTGTGAGTCTCTTCCATTTCCTCTACCTCTACACCCTGCTCTGTGTGTGTGAGTTCTCTTCCATTTCCTCTACCTCTACCACCCTGCTCTGTGTGTGTGAGTTCTCTTCCATTTCCTCTACCTCTACCACCCCTGCTCTGTGTGTGTGAGTTCCTTCCATTTCCTCTACCTCTACCACCCTGCTCTGTGTGTGTGAGTTCTCTTCCATTTCCTCTACCTCTACCACCCTGCTCTGTGTGTGTGAGTTCTCTTCCATTTCCTCTACCTCTACCACCCTCCTGTGTGTGTGAGTTCTCTTTCCATTTCCTCTACCTCTACCACCCTGCTCTGTGTGTGTGAGTTCTCTTCCATTTTCCTCTACCTCTACCACCCTGCTTCTGTGTGTGTGTGAGTTCTCTTCCATTTCCTCTACCTCTACCACCCTGCCTGTGTGTGTGAGTTCTCTTCCATTTCCTCTACCTCTACCACCCTTGCTCTGTGTGTGTGATTCTCTTCCATTTCCTCTACCTCTACCACCCTGCTCTGTGGGTGTGGAGTTCTCTTCCATTTCCTCTACCTCTACCACCCTGCTCTGTGTGTGTGTGAGTTCTCTTTCCATTTCCTCTACCTCTACCCACCCTGCTCTGTGTGTGTGTGAGTTTCTCTTCCCCATTTCCTCTACCTCTACCACCCTGGCTCTGTTGTGTGTGTGAGTTCCTTCCATGTCCTCTCCCTCTACCACCCTGCTCTGGTGTGTAGTGTGAGTTCTCCTTCCATTTTCCTCTACCTCTACCACCCTGCCTCTGTGTGTGTAGTTCTCATTCCATTTCCTCTACTCTACACCCCTGCTCTGTGTGTGTGTGAGTTCTCTTCCATTTCCTCTACCTCTACCACCCTGCTCTGTGTGTGTGAGTTCTCTTCCATTTCCTCTACCTCTACCACACCTGCTCTTGTGTGTGTGTGAGTCTCTTCCATTTCCTACTACCTCTACCACCCTGCTCTGTGTGTGTGAGTTCTCTTCCATTTCCTCTACCTCTACCACCCTGCTCTGTGTGTGTGTGAGTTCTCTTCCATTTCCTCTACCTCTACCACCCTGCTCTTGTGTGTGTGAGTTCTCTTCCATATTTACCTCTACCTCTACCACCTGCTCTTGTGTGTGTGAGTTCTCTGCCATTTCCTCTACCTCTACCACCCTGCTCTGTGTTGTGATTCTCTTCCATTTCCTCTACCTCTACCACCCTGCTCTGTGTGTGTGAGGTCTCTTCCATTTCCTCTACCTCTACCACCTGCTCTGTGTGTGTGAGTTGCTCTTTCCATTTCCGCTACCTTCTACCACCCTGCTCTGTGTGTGTGAGTTCTCTTCCATTCCTCTACCTCTACCACCCTGCTCTGTGTGTGGTGAGTTCTCTTCCATTTCCTCTACCTCTACCACCCTGCTCTGTGTGTGTGTGAGTTCTCTTTCCATTTCCTCTACCTCTATCCACCCTGCTCTGTGTGTGTGAGTTCTCTTCCATTTCCTCTACCTCTACCACCCTGCTCGTGTGTGTGAGTTCTCTTCCATTCCTCTAACCTATACCACCCTGCTCTGTGTGATGTGTGAAGTTCTCTTCCATTGTCCTCTAACCCTCTACCACCCTGCTTTGTGTGTGGTGTGAGTTCGAGTTGTCCATTTCCGCTCTACCTCTACAACACCCACCCTGCCTCTGGTGTGTTGTTTCTCTTCATTTGCCTCTACCTCTACCACCCTGCTCTGTTGTGTGAGTTCTCTTTCCATTTCCTCTACCTCTACCACCCTGCTCTGTGTGTGTGAGTTCTCTTCCATTTCCTCTACCTCTACCACCCTGCTCTGTGTGTGTGTTCTCTTCCATTTCCTACCTCTACCACCCTGCTCTGGTGTGTGATTCTCTTCCATTTCCTCTACCTCTACCACCCTGCTCTGTGTGTGTGAGTTCTCTTCCATTTCCTCTACCTCTACCACACTGCTCTGTGTGTGTGAGTTCTCTTCCATTTCCTCTACCTCTACCACCCTGCTCTGTGTGTGTGAGTTCTCTCCATTTCCTCTACCTCTACCACCCTGCTCTGTGTGTGTGAGTTCTCTTCCATTTCCCTCTACCTCTACCACCCTGCTCTTTGTGTGTGAGTTCTCTTCCATTTCCTCTACCTCTACCACCCTGCTCTGTGTGTGTGAGTTCTCTCCATTTCCTCTACCTCTACCACCCTGCTCTGTGTGTGTGAGTTCTCTTCCATTTCCTCTACCTCTACCACCCTGCTCTGTGTGTGTGTGAGTTCTCTTCCATTTCCTCTACCTCTACACCCTGCTCTGTGTGTGTGTGAGTCTCTTTCCATTTCCTCTACCTCTACCCCCCTGCTCTGTGTGGTGTGAGTTCTCTTTCCATTTCCTCTACCTCTATCACACCTGCTCTGTGTGTGTGTGAGTTCTCTTCCATTTCCTCTACCTCTACCACCCTGCTCTGTGTGTGTGAGTTCTCTTCCATTCCTCTACCTCTACCACCCTGCTCTGTGTGTGTGAGTTCTCTTCCATTTCCTCTACCTCTACACCCCTGCTCTGTGTGGTGAGTTCTCTTCCATTTCCTCTACCTCTACCACCCTGCTCTGTGTGTGTGTGAGTGTCTCCAGTTCTCTTCCATTTCCAGGTTTTCCTTAAAGATTCTGCTCCTCGTTAAGCACATCTGCTGTCAATCAACTGTACCCTATAATCCCATTGGCATTTCCTGCCTGTCGGGACACGCCTCCTGACCCTTTTTTTTCTGGTCATTGATTGGCCGGATTGGTTGGGCCCCACCCTGGCCATCTCTGGGTTCCAACTGGCCAACTCACCTGTCCATCAAATAGAATCATGTTCAACTTCATTCCACTTATCATTATCATCTTTAACTGTTGCCTTAACGACAGATGTGTTTGTGTGATTTGAGAGACGAAGGACTAACATTGAAGTGAATGTGTGTGTGCCCGCGCGTGCGCACCCATGTGTGCGCACGCTAGGACAACGTGGCCCAGAGTGTGTGTGTGTGTGTGTGTGTGTGGTGTGTGTGTGTGTGTGTGTGTGTGTGTGTGTGTGTGTGTGTGTGTGTGTGTGTGTGTGTGTGTGTGTGTGTGTGTGTGTGTGTGTGTGTGTGTGTGTGTGTGTGTGTGTGTGTGTGTGTGTGTGTGTGTGTGTGTGTTTGCAGTGGTGTGAAGTACTTAAGTATAGTTTTTTGGGGTATATATACTTTACTTTACTATTTATATTTTTGACAACTTTTACTTTTATTTCACTACATTCCTAAAGAAAATATTATACTTTTTACTCCACACATTTTCCCTGACAACCAAAAGTACTCATTACAGTTCGAATGCTTAGTAGGACAGGAAAATAGTCAAATTCACGAACTTATCAAGAGAACATGTGGTCATTCCTACTGCCTCCGGCCTGGCAGACTCACTAAACACAAATGTCTGAGTGTTGGACTGTGCCCCTGACTATCCGAAAATATTAAAAACAACACAATTGTGCTATCTGCTTTGCTAAATAATAGGAATTTTAAATGATTTATATTTTTACTTTTGATACTTAAGTATTTTTTTAGCAATTACATTTACTTTTAATACTTAAGTATATTTAAAACCAAATACTTTTACACTTTTACTCAAGTAGTATTTTACTGGCCTACTTTCACTTTTACTTGAGTAACTTTCTATTAAGGTATCTATACTTTTACTCAAGTATGACAATTGGGTACTTTTTCCACCCGTGTGTGTGTGTGTGTGTGTGTGTGTGTGTGTGTGTGTGTGTGTGTGTGTGTGTGTGTGTGTGTGTGTGTGTGTGTGTGTGTGTGTGTGTGTGTGTGTGTGTGTGTGTGTGTGTGTGTGTGTGTGTGTGTGCTGGAACTGCTAACAGAAGTAGGGAAATTTCCAGAAATATGTTGAACCTAAATGTCCAGCACCAGAGTTTGACTCCTGTTACCATGTGGAACTCCAATCAGGACAACACAGATAATAGGACTGATACATCCTCTGGGATCAATATGTAAAGCTAGACTCTATAGTCATCTCTAGGAGAGCCAGGAAAACTGTGCTCAGATCTGTGAAACAGCTCTCACTGTGAAAAAGAGTGAATGTAGAAGGGGGAGAGAGAGAAGAGAGGATGAACTGAGAAGGGGGAGAGAGAGAGGATGAATTGAGAAGGGGGAGAGAGAGAAGAGAGGATGAATGGAGAAGGGGGAGAAAGAGAGAGAAGAGAGGATGAATGGAGAAGGGAGAGAGAGAGAGTGAGAGGATGAATGGAGAAGGGGGAGAGAG